>NW_021770324.1:11781-16327 GCF_005508785.2 Acyrthosiphon pisum | reverse complement strand
TTTTTGTCGTAAAATAAGAGGCTCGTTATGAATTTCAAAGGAATGTTTGTCAATTGGTACAGGTGTCTTCTGTATCTCACGAGAAATTAGACTATCTTGATCTTTAGAAGGTTAACCACCTAACCCTAAACCTGCTGACTTCAAAAAGTTTTGAGTTTTTCCAGACCTGTAAATGTTTTTTTCCACGATTGCTTTGCGGCAGTTGAAAATTTAGAATAGTGCCTAGTGGAAATATTAATATATTAACACGTGACAATAAATCAATAACAAAAAAAAATGTGTTTGTTAATCTAAAGTATCGTGCTAATAAGTTTTTATTTGCGCTTGTCAGTAGTTAAGTAAACTTAGGTCACTCATATACTATAACAATATAGGTATATATAATATTTTAAACGGTTTGAGGTGCATACCAACAGCTAACAAAAAATAATGTGCACCTAATTAAATACGAGTGCGCATTTCACCAAATTGCAGAATAGGCATTGCAGTCGGAATGACATTTCCATGTGAGGTCCCTTAAGGTGCGTCGTCCTGGCACCCGTAAATCGTCAAAACCACCCCTAACATATCTCATTTTTTTGTACCCGATTTGTACCCATTTGAACCCCCCATAAAAAAATTTGTACCCCTCTCCCTTTTACGCAAAACCAAATCCCCCGTCCGGGTGCTGTAACGACGTCGTCCTGGCACCCGGAACCACCAGAAGTCAACCGATCGATTTCGGACCTATCTCATTTTTTTGTACCCGATTTGTATCCATTTGAACCCTCCCTAAAAATGTTTGTACCCCTTTCCCTTTTACACAAAACCGAATCCCGCGTCCGGGTGCTGTAAAAACGTCGTCCTGGCACCCGGAACCACCAGGAATCGACCGATCGATTTCGGACCTATCTCATTTTTTTGTACCCGATTTGTACCCATTTGAACCCCCCATAAAAAAATTTGTACCCCTCTCCCTTTTACGCAAAACCAAATCCCCCGTCCGGGTGCTGTAAAAACGTCGTCCTGGCACCCGGAACCACCAGGAATCGACCGATCGATTTCGGACCTATCTCATTTTTTTGTACCCGATTTGTACCCATTTGAACCCTCCCTAAAAAATTTTGAACCCCTCTTCCTTTTACGCAAAACTAAATCCCCCGTCCGGATGCTGTGATGACGTCGTCCTGGCACCCGGAATCACCAGGAGTCAACCGATCGGTTTCGGACCTATCTCATTTTTTGGTACCCGATTTGTACCCATTTGAACCCTCCCTAAAAAATTTTGTACCCATTTCCTTTTTACACAAAACCGAATCCCGCGTCCGGGTGCTGTAAAAACGTCGTCCTGGCACCCGGAACCACCAGGAATCGACCGATCGATTTCGGACCTATCTCATTTTTTTGTACCCGATTTGTACCCATTTGAACCCTCCCTAAAAAATTTTGAACCCCTCTTCCTTTTACGCAAAACCAAATACGGGGGGTCCGGGTGCTGTAAAAACGTCGTATTGGCACACAACTTCTTTATTGGATACGCATTGCTTGGTGTTTTTAAAAATCTTTGTTTTTCGGTTTACCTAAATTTACCATCTTAGTACTTAGTACTTACTCATTGTTGCCTGATGGTAGTAGGTAATTACATTTTATTACTATTGTATACGAGTATATAAGTAGGTATATTGTTATTTGACAAAATCACTTAGTTGTATTTTACTGAATAAGATGTCTATTTCTAAAATTTTAAAACAAAATCACGTTTTGATACACTATATGTTACTGCTTTAATGGCTTATAAAATAATCTAAAATTTTTTTGTGATAGGTACCTATAAGTTATTTGGAACTATTCTTAAAAATATCTGCTTAGTATTCTCTATTCTTAACGAATATTAATTAAAAATTTAATGAATACATATTTTCATTATGGCAAAGTGAGTGAATTACATATAGTGTTTTTT
Source organism: Acyrthosiphon pisum (assembly GCF_005508785.2). Classification (NCBI taxonomy): domain Eukaryota; kingdom Metazoa; phylum Arthropoda; class Insecta; order Hemiptera; family Aphididae; genus Acyrthosiphon; species Acyrthosiphon pisum. The sequence goes on along the minus strand of NW_021770324.1, from coordinate 14,388 downwards.
TTTAGTCACTGTAGAAACATAACTGATGGACAGACTATCTTATAATTTATTTTCAGTGCATAAAGCCTATACTATAGTCTATACTCTATAGACGATGATTTATCATTGAATTCACATTCAAAAGATCTAGTACTTGGCAGTGTTGTAAAGCATTTGAGTAAAAGTATTTGAGTAATAGTATTCAAATACTTTTTCCGTATTGAATACTTTTTTCAATACTTTTTATTTTGTAGTATTTGAATGGTATTTTAATATACTTTTTTTTACTATTGAATATTATTTTATTGAATACTTGTTTTTATTCTTTTAATTCTTAATTATTGTTTCTACTTATAATTATTCTTGTTAAATAAAAATACCATGCTGTCGTGGTTTTACTTTAACATTATAACAATATAATATTATATATTTATCATTTGTGGTTTTCTTCGATTAAATGTTTTTTTCTCCAAGAGACAGTATATTGTAGCTTAAGTCAATAATAAAATATATAATATGTAAAAAGTTTCTGCTGAACCGTTTAACGGCTATACCTTATAGTTTATAATTATTTAATTATACGAAAATATTATTACTAATTATTAGTACCTACTACCACCTAGGTGGTAACCTATTTACCAAGAAAATTGTTGTTAATAATTATCATTACCGTTTATCGTCGACGACGATCGTTGGCGGTATGAGATATCCAAATACATAAAGCTTTAAATTAATATTATATAACTATGTAGAGAAAAGTTCATTGTTGTGGTGCAACTGACATGACTGATCAGAATTTTGATTGTTGAACGAATCATGTTTTTAAAATGCAATAAACAATTTTTGATTGAACAAATTGTTTCAGAACTAAAAAGTAAAAAGAATTTTTTTTTTGTATTTGAAGATTATTTAAAATACTTTACTATTTATAGTATTTGGGTGATATATAATACTTTATTTTAAGAGTATTTGAGTAATTAGGTACTTAAATACTTTTAAAAAGTATTTTTTACAACACTGATACTTGGTACCTACTAAACAGGCATACAGCAGAGAGACTTCTTCAGTTTTGAACTTTTGTATGCAGTAATGTAGTCTTAATAAAATGTAATACAATATTCCTCATAAGTTTGTCTACTTTTATCAACAAAAAAAATGTCTACAAGAAAGTCAAATTAAATTTTTATGAGCGTTTGAAATTCATATTTTTACAACATTTGATATTCACTCGATTTCTTATGTAAGTAACGATTTTCTTATTTTGTTGTACCTAATTAAAAAACGAATGACTATAGAGATACTTGAAAATTTCACTGAATGTTTATATTAGCTTTTTCTATATACCATACAATTTTGAAAATATTTTGACTCTTTTTTGGCTGTTTACGGGCATTGTCAGTTTTCAATTTTTTTAGTTTTTTTTTCTATAAATATCAATAAAATTGTATTTGTTGGGTAAAAAACGTGAAAATTTAATGCGAGGCTCCTGATATTTTGTTACAATAGCAGTTGAAAAATATTTATAATACATAGGCACAATTTTTTTATAAGCATTTAAAATTAAAATTTTGACAACATTTTCAAATTTAAAATGTAATAATTATTTTCTAGTTAAAAATTTATAAAATGTTCTACTTTTATAGCTAAGGATTGAAAATTTAAAACAAGATTTCACGTAAATAGGTTATATATAAATTACTTTATTCACCTTAATATCATCAAATATACTTAGTAATATCATAGGCTGACTGACCGTTTTCGCTCAGAATCGTTTTTCTTATACAATGATATTGTATCATTGAATTCAAATTTAACACCATCCATTACACTATTACAGTGACCCACTTGTAACCTACTGTAAAACAGAGCGACATCCACTTACCCACTTTCTTTTAAAGATTATTTTAATATTTAAATTTTTGATGGATAATTATCAAACTGTATTAGTATTTATATTATATTAAATGGTACAACACATTTTTTACTAGTTGGGTATGTTAAATTAAAATTAAACAGATAGGTTGGTAGGTTAGGTTACTAATATTATTTATTTGTTATTAACTAACTGATTATATTACAATTATTTGTGTTAAATTTTGAATAAAAACTCAAGTAAATTAATTACAAATGAAATAGCTAAATAAATGCAATTTATTTAATATAATATATATTAACCTAACCTCACCTATTGGTAAATACATTTTTTTCCAAACTGTTATTTTATTTCCTATACATTTTAATTATGCTCTTTAAAGTTTAATTACCTGCGGTCTGCGGGGGTCTATGAAATGCTTCTTATTTTTAATAATAATGTAACATTATTAGACTTTTAGAGAACTATAATTATATTTGTTGGCCTACATATATATGTTAAAACCATTAGATATGTGTACCACTAATTGAAAAAATATAAATAAAACAACACACAATTTCTGTAATAATTATTTTTATTATCATGTACCTATACTAATTTTTCATATTGTATATATTAAAAATTCAACATTTACCAACTTTTTTTCACTAACTTTTAAAATTTTTTCTTTTGTATCATCAACACTTCCCAATCACCGTTTGATCTATGAGCATATCCTATGTATGCCCAGAGCTTATTCTTAGACTACTTTTTTC
>NW_021770324.1:11176-11731 GCF_005508785.2 Acyrthosiphon pisum | reverse complement strand
GAATAAAAAATAATATAAAATATAAATTTAGGTAAATAAAATTATGAAATTATGAAAAACTAAAAAGTAAAAATTAACTAAAAAATTGCGCCCCAAAAAATATCGCGCCCTAGGCCAGTGCCTTGGTGGCCTATGGGTAAATCCGCCCCTGCCTGTATATAGCGATACCTACTCGACGGCGGCGCGACGGGCCGTCCGCTTTCCGCGACGTCGCTATGCCCCGGGACTCGCTGGGATAGAAGTACGGCCGCGCGCGGCCTATAAATTTAGAGGGGAACGCGAATACGTCTTCGACGGGGAGGTCCGAAGTCTCGGAGAGGAGGTACGAGCGACGGTAGTCGAAAAAGTCGGAAAAATCGTTAAAATCGTGACGACGCCGCGCTCTCCGCGATCGACTCGTCCGCCCCGGGACTCGCTGGGATAGAAGTACGGCCGCGCGCGCCCTATAAATTTAACGGGGAAGGCGAATAAGTCGTCGACGGTGAGGGCGGACGCGTCGAAAAGGGGTACAACTCGACTTTTCTAAAAAGTTATCGATCGTCCAGCGCGACGGCG
>NW_021770324.1:0-11076 GCF_005508785.2 Acyrthosiphon pisum | reverse complement strand
GTTATGTTCATCTAATATATTTTCTCTTAATGTTAGCCCACATCTATCACTGCACGTTCCTTTGAATAATTATTGATTCCACCGACCAGCAACGTAACCAACGAAACCCCCCCCCCCCACCCCAAAAAAAAAAATATATTTTTTATATTACTGTATATTATTGTTATCCATGGTTTTATATTTCAAAATCATATATTTGTTCCACAAATATAAAATAATACGAAGTCAGTATAGCTCATCCAGTCAGAACAATTTCAAACGCATGTATTATATTATAATATTATGTAAATAATCTACAATGTTATAATATTTGAACGAGGCAATTTGATTGGTTCATTCATTCATTCAGATGCATTAGCAACATCCTGAAAAATCGAAACGTTTTAAATCCTCGACAGGAGGAATTAATTTTTAAAACTAATATTACATGTGGTTCTAACACTAGGTATGTTAATATTTAAATAGATAAAATAAATTCAATTATTTATAATACGTTATATTATTACAGAGCTAGTATACACGTGTCATTATAACCACCTTCAATGTTATGTACCACAATTGCCTATACAATGCGCCGTCTTAAAAAAGGATATTGTATTCTTTTTAAGATATTATAATAACCAATAAGTAATAATATTATAATAATTTATATTATAAGCAGAGATTAACGTGAGGGCACAAAGGAGACTCCTTCTACCTCTGACAACAATTAAAAAGCGCCCCTTCGACAAATTAGGATTAACATTATTTAGAGTTAAACGTGGGATGAGTGCATACATGCTTACACAATCACTGTCTTACACTACATATATATTAGACATTATACATTAAATTATCTATGGAACGCTTAAAGTTATATGGACATATTAGTCCCCCTTGATTATTATAAGTTATAAAATTCAATATATAAATTATTAACGACGACACGACGATGGAGGCTAGCGGTACCGGCGCGGATAACGGCGCTGGCCACGGCGCTACCTGCAGTGACTGCACGAAGACGACTCGTAACAGCGGTGACGGAAACCTCAGAGCTCACGGTGGGTGAATGACGGATGACTATAATCACAGGGTAGCTAGGAACTCCACGGATGTCAGCAGCGCCATGCTCGAGGAAACGAAACGTTTCTTGGGGTCAGCGATGCTCGACTCCGTGGCCATCCACTGCAGCAGACACCACGATGCCGACGGAGACGCCAGGGTGAAAACCACGGAGAGTATCAAAATAGCGATGCTGTTCACAGATTCTCTCCCCTTTTCATCCCAGTGGTCCGATCTCACGCCGGCCGAGTCACAATGCCTCCGATTCCACAGCTGCACCGAGATTATAGTCTTCATCACTCGCTCCGAGCTTTGCTGGTCATCGTCGTCGCCGGCACAACAGTCGTCTTCAGCACCTGTAGCACCGTTAAGCAGCGCACGAAATCGCGCACTTACCGGAGTGGTGACATTTTTTCTGCCCTAAAATGTGATAAAAGAAGAAAAATGAATTTAAGAAAACACGCACACATTATTATAAAATCAATCAATTCACCGCTCGGCTCAGAATTTAAAACAATAATAATAATAATTATAGTTTTTGTTATTGTAGTTGTATGAAACGTATGTGGACGAGTGCGTTTATATAGTACATATATATAAGATGGCTAGGTTTTTATAATACAGTATTATTATTATAATTTGATAAATATTATTTTATAAATAAAAATGACTGACCTGTGTAGACTTTCTTAACAAAATGTGCACCTGTGATTAATCGTTAATCGTGTGACGATCAGGTCATTATAAGAATTAAGATAAAACCAAATAACTTGTTAATTTAAAAACTGTTTAACTTAAAAAATGGAAATTGAAAAAAATACGTATTTATATACTTAAATCTAATTAGAAGATTAATTTTTTTTGTTCTAGTCATAATCCTAGAAATAGGTCAAATATTAAAATATGAGAATAAAATGATACAATGAAGTAAATCATTAAAATATACCTACAAAAAATAAAACTTTTTGTTAGAATGTACTTGAAACACGTTTGTAGCTTAGAGAGTATCGTAAAAGACAATCAAAAAAGAATATGATAATTTATTGATTTCCGAGCCCTAAAAATAACTAATGGTAAAATATTATAAATTCAAAATCAACACTATTGTGAAAAAATGCGCTTCGAAGAACAACACATTCATATAATTGTATTATAATATCTTATCATAGGCATAAATAGAAGAGGGAATTTAGAGGTGTTTGAAGCTTACACGATATTATTATTGTAGGGGTTTAGCCTCTCAAATCTCAAACGCTATTAGTGCCTATGCCTATAGTAGGTACTATTGCAATATAATATATGGTATCATTGATGCAACTAGTGTTATTTAAGTGAGGGTAGAGTGTTGCTTATTAAACATTAATAATATTTAGACATATATATTAAAAAAATGTTACAAATGGATTACGGTTAGCAAAATAATCTGTACCCACCAGAATAAAAAAAAAAAAAATGACAGTTTATCTTTCATGTTTTTAATAAGTTACGATGAACATTATATTATATTATGTAACATAACGATTATCAATAATATAATAAAATTATTATGATACAACACGGTACAAGTGCGGTGCCATGATCCCCCCCCCACCGTGTATAATACACCACCACTGTATGGTACAATAATATTATATTGTGAGGACTTTATAAATATTGAACACCAGATATATTATCATGATATATCATATTATCAACAAGATAAAATTGTCTAACGTCGGATGTGGTGATTGTACTACCCCAACGATACCGTAGATATATGCCTGAACATAATAATAATAACAACAATAACGATCGGCACACACGCGTTACTATCAACACGTGCCGTATACGATTTGTTGCGCGATATTTGAACCATTTATTTAAATAATAGGACAATAAACATGTTTAACAGCTTAACGGTCTGCCACTAAATCTCTTTTTCACCATACCGTTTGTGAGGTGCAACCCCCGCTAACCCCGTTTATCTGATAAAATACGACAGAGCACACTATTATTAAGCTACTTTTTAAGTATGACAACTATTACGAGCTGGGTTAATTTTATAATTTTGCCAAACTTTTTTTTTTCATCAAAACGATTGAGACATATAGGTTGTTGTAAGTTATTCCGTCGAAACGTATTATTCATAAGCTATTGGGATAGGAATTGAATATGTATTTTTTTTTGTTTGATACAGCCTTAAGCTACCATACTATTAATGTTATGATAATATTATATTAGCAGTTGAAGTATCTATATCTCACTGCTGGTCTGTTATAAAATAAATAACTTGTACTTACAGTAAACTATTATTTATTACTTTTTTATTTTAAATTATATCAAACTTTTTTTGTTATTAATATTTATCAATAATTGATTTTTTAAAGTACCTACTTTATCATATAATTCTGAAAAATATGAATAATCCACCTTTAAATATGGTACTTTGCCTATAATGGGTGTATATGATATTTACGGTCTGTCGTTTTAACTTCAGATAAACGTAAAAATATTGTTGAACATTTAAATATGACAATGTTGTCCATAAAGTCGTACTCAATCGGGGGTAGAAAGCTTATTCTCTGGTACAATATGCTCAATATTTTTTTTCAAATCGTTGTTGAATGTATTTTTCCTTTTAATCAAATATTAATATGATCCACATCCGTAGTTTTGAATCACTATAATAGTATCTTATATATTTTAAGATAATGAATATAATTATACTAAATAAGATAACAAATTATGTTACCTGTATACACTGTATCCATGACACCGTGTTTTGTATAATGAGCCAACATAGTACTAACAACAATATAAAAAGTAATAAATAATAATACCCATAGTAATATAATCTAACTACCCTCAATAAAATACACAAACTGTGGAATCTATGTTAATATTAGAAGTGAATACATTTCAAATTTTTAGAGGACATATTTCTTTCAGGTTAATTTAAACGACTTTATATTAAATAGAAATTTTTATGTTTTCTTATACTATCATATTAGGTATATCACTAAAATACTGAGCAATATAACTCCTTTGTTATACAAAATATACAAAAACTAGATTATTCCATTATTTCAAAAATAATCAACTCTTGCAATTTGGTAACCGGTGTTTGTGCACGACTAGTTAATATCAATTCTAGACATCCTATTCGTGATTATACGTTCCGCCCATTTATTTTCCGGATTAATACGGCCTTCAATTTGATAAACATAAACATTGTTAAATGTGCATGCTACACAATAAAATGAATAACTTGATTATTTGTACAAAATATTTTCATGTTTTTGTTGACATCGTTTATGATATTTATCAGTGGCTATTAATTGTAACTATTTGTATAAGAATACTAATTCGATCATACTAAGTTTGAGGAGTGGAAAAATCCAATCATAACACCACAAAACAAATTTTGGTTACGCGGCACTGGTAACAATATTGGCCGTAATTGTGTAAGCATATACATTATAAATATATGTATACTGGCGATCGGATGTATTGCGCGTATAATAGGGGAGCCCGCCCGGTTGTCTCGTATTCTAGTAATAATAATATATCGGATTTTGATTTGGGGGGGGGGGGACGAAGCGTTTATCGTCGACGAAGGGACCGATCGTCTGTGGCAGCGGTTCGTCCGGGGACGGGTGTGGCAGGGGGTGCGGGGAAAAGACTTATACACATCTTAATTCCCCGGCGACCGGAACCGTCCCGTTTGTCCGCGTGTCGGGAAGAATTTAATTCCGATAAATATCGCGTGGCGCCGCCGGGCCATAAATCTAAAACGCGGAAACCTAGTGGGCGGGCACGCGCCGGACCGTAAACGCTATGTTATAATATATACGCTCGGGCGGCGGGCACCGCGACGATTGGAACTGGGATGAAAAAGGAAAAAAAAACGCCAAACGCGTATATTGTGCGGGTGAAATGTAAAACGAACCGACGAAACCGTATACGTATAAGCTCCAACCGGGTCGACGACGTATTTATTGCTCGTCCGGCGACGCGACAATATAACGTCTACAGCGAAACGGATCGTCGCCTAAACCCTACGTCCAATGATATAGATGTGCGTGCGTGCGTGCATGTGCTTGTGTGTGCGTGTGTGTGTTGTGGAATGAATAAAATTCGAAGAGGTCTTCGCCACCCCGCCGCAACTCTGGAGCGCCGCGCGACGACCCGGTGAATAGTGATCGTTGTTGGATCGAATCCAAAACGTGAAGAGACGAATGGAAAACGAAAAAAAAATTCGAATATATTATGCACGCGCCCGGCGCACATATTTCACGGCATTGTAAGTTTCGGTTTTAATGGAATTGAAACATGTCCCAATCAATTGCGTATTGTTTTTAAAAGCCATTCGGCTAATGAAATCCTACCCTTCGTCGATGGTACAAATTAATGTCGATTAACTCGTCCAAGCGGTGGGTCACGGGTACCTATATGCTCGTTATTTCACTGCATCGACAACAGTTCGGACGACTAATATACGCTATATAACCATAAAAGCAGGCTTATTACCATTTCCTCTGCCCATCTGAAAAAAACAAAAACGTAAAGGCTATAGTTTAGGCGTGGATGCAGCATGACTAGCCCAGGAAAATATGACCTTGACCCGACCAAATTATTCAGATGGTTGGGCCTTAATATTTTACCTAGTTTTTCAAAATGAATATTATTATAATACATCTACAGAATGTTTTAAGCGATTAAACTATTATTAAGTGACTATTTATCAATTTTGTATAGGTATGTCTATCTATATTTTATCTATCCATCTATATATAAAAGAAAGTCATTAGACCAGGGTAATCTACAAAATTACTAACTAAATTTATACTACCTAGGTATTTCTATAAAAGATTTGAATATTTTTTTGTCACGCCTGCACCGAAAGTTTAGTTTTCGATGACGGTTGAAACGTTGGAAAGCGACTATTTTCTGTACAGTGGTAAAGTGGGAATCCCCATAGTACCGAGTGGTAAAGTAGAAATCCCCAAAAGTACTGAGGGCGCATATCACGCATATCTCCTGCACAACCAGATATCTTATATTCATATTATAACCTCCATGGGTGACGCTTAAAATAAATAAAACCAAATCATTTCTTTTATGAAATATTGTTGTCGTAGAATTATAGTCCAGTTGTTGCATAGATCCCTGTATTACATTTGACGTGATCGATGAATGCAGAGGCGTGATAAAAAGTAGTATGTATGGCTTGTGCAGGAAGGCAATTTCAGTCTTGGGTGAAATGTGGACCTCGCCTATGACTTGTGCCACACACGTCGCCCACGACTGAAATAGCTCACTTCCCGCCCTTACCACAAAATATAGTATTTTCAGAGATGGATATAGGCTATATTCGGTCGTCCCGACTCTTGCTTTCTGATAACCGAGTGATAAAACACACCAGAGTGTTATGTGTACTGTGTTTATAATGTCTTTTTGAATGAAAAAAAATTATACATAACTACTCACAAATCCGAATTAGATATTTAAACTTAATATTAATTTTAAACAAGAGATTTTTTATTTAATGTATATAACATAATATTATAGTATGAAACAAGTATTTTTATCAACCCAACTGAATTACACCCGTGACACCTGTTAACTGTCTGGTTTTTACTTTTGTATAAATTATTGTCAGAAAGTTCACGTTAATTTCTAATTGGCAATATAGATTTGTTTAAACTATTAAAAGTTTGGCGTTCCTGGTGATAAAAGTTTTTTTATTTCTAGAATCAGAAGTTTTCGCTTAATGATAAAAAAAATTAACTCTTAGTAGATCTGTAATATATATTTGCAGGAATCGTTTATCTAAAATTCTACTGCCCAGAAGTCACCAAAATTGGATTATAAAGAAACCTCTCTGATGAGTAAAACAATTTACTTATTTGCTATAAAAACAACTAGTCGGTGTGCTTAAGCCAAATGATGATCCACACATGGATTCTGTTCAGCTTTGAAACGGATGTAAGACTCCCCTCGCCTACAAAAAAAAATAACCCTTGAGAAAATGTTGCGAAGTTTAACCATTACTTGCATTGTTTTCCGGTTACACGTGTATTCCGAAGAACAATTTTTATTTTTATTTTTTTTTATCAATTAAATTATAAAGATACAATTACAAACTTCAATATTTTTGATTAATTAACCTCTATAAGCAAAGCTTGTTATGAAGTAAATGAGTTACAACATGTAGTTATACTGTAAGATTACTTAGAAATAATAATTACAATTTAAATTACTTAACCTATTACTAAAAACAAATCATAGACAAAATGACAAAAAGAAACATTACAAATATTATTATTATTATTATTGTTATGGTTGTTCTAAACTATATGCAAAAACATTTTTTTTTTTTACTATAAAGATAGCTTTGTGTTTTATTGGCATTATTGTATACATATATATAATATTTATGATTATACATAGAATTGAACATAGTGGGACCCTAGATAATCAACAAAATATTTACCGAACTCTTTTATTTCGTTTACCATACAGCAATAGTATACGCTCTAATGTCACGTTTAGTAGATACTTTTTAGCAGTTGCGGCTCGTGAACCGTATGAGGAGTGAGGCAGATAAAAAATAAAATATTATTAATCAATTGAATACTCCCATGGTTCTACTATAGTACAAGTAGGACTCATTAAAAACTTCTATTAGAAGAGCCTTAGTACAAGTACAAAATTGAAAATTGAATAATAATAATATGTTCGTTGTTATTTGTTCGATAAGAACCGATGATAATATCTTTAGTTTGTGATAAAAGTATCATAGGTAAGTACACTTACACTAAACGACATGATGACAACCTTTTTCTATAAGTGGAAATTACGTCGTTTCGAAAAATGACTAATGGATAATGTTGACAAACTCTGAGGCCCGAATCGTTCAGCCTCATTTACTAATAATATTCCGACTTCCCCCACTATCATTATATATATTTTTATAATCGTACGACCGTCCGACTCGTCTGAGGCTAAATATTACTAGCCACTCGGTACTCTTCGGCTTTCGTCGAGATCGTTCTATCGTTCCACAAACATCATCGTGATTTTTGATAACAGTGTCAAAGTACCTATATTGTATAAATATTATTATGTACTATGACAGTTAATATCATAGACCTATAGGTCTATGGTTAATATTATATAAAAACAAAAAGCTTTACTATTATAAAATGTATAGTATATTATTGAATATTATAATATTTCTATAGGTCTTAGAGCATATTCTGAACATCCACCCCATGCTATTAATCCATATTGAAAGACTGACTTATATAATGCTTGGTAAATGGTGCGTATAGTGCCTGTTGGCAGTATTTTATTTAATTTATAAAAAGTATATATAATTGACCTTAAACGCATTACTAAAATATTAATATGAAGTATGAACATCCCAGTGGAAATTACTATCAATAAATAGACTAAATTTCTAATGGGAAAAACAACAAAAACAGCCTTACTGATATTCAAAGACTGTTTTCTATTTTTAAATCATTAAACACTCTATTTACACCTAATTCTACTCGGCTTTTGACACTTTCATATGTGTTGCTTTAGAAGAGCAGGCATATGTCATCTGCATAAGTAACTACCAATTTATACATAAGTAAGTTGTTTATATATAAAATGAATAAAACAGGTCCTAAGACACAGCCCTGAAGAACGCCGTCTTTAATATTTGTCATTTACCTAGCACGCCGTTTATAGTGATCGCTTGTTTTCTATTTTCCAAATAATTTTTGAACTAATTGTCATTTAGTATACCAAAATTAGGCAAAAAGTTTTTATTATATTATGATCAACAGTATCAAAAGCCTTACCCAGCTAGATCTAAAAAACTGAAATTACCTTTTTGTTGTTATCAAGTTTTTTGTAAATAAACCGAGTAGTAAGATGCAGTGCTCCATTAGTGCTTCCAGCTTCGACCTGGTCTAAAACCATATTGGTTCTTAGATAAAGTTCATTCTGCTCTAACAAATTAATAAATTTGCCTTAAACAATTTTTTCAAATATTTTTTTAAAAGTTGCAGAGCATGTAAATTGACCTATAATTAGAAACATCCTCCGAGCTTCCGGATTTAAATAACGATTATTAATTAAATATACGTTCCAACTTCTAACAATAACGCGTTTATAAATTTTTTGTTTATGGAAACACTGATTCGTTGAAAATAGTTTTATTCCAACTTTTCAAGTTCAGGGGTAAGTGTTTCATTTAGCTGATAGTGTGTTATCAATTATCTCCAACAGAAAGATATTTTACATTAATTTTACTGTCGACGCTTGTGTTTCAAATTCTGTCCGGTGTAATATGAGTGAAAACCTTTGTTTCAGTGAGGTTAGGTTTGTAGCAGCTGTTATTCCATAGAACAAGATTTAGCTGGAACAACCAAATCTATAACTAGCTACGCTCCAATATCGTTTAATTTTATTTCGTGGTTAATGTATGTGGTTCTGCAATCTCTGTGTCACAAATAGATCTATTATTAGTACAATAAGTTTTAAAAACCATAATACTTTTTGAATAATTATTCTAATGATTATGAGTCAATCGATTTATCATAATAGGTACCTAATCAATATTGATATTTTTAGAAAGCCTATTATCGTTTCCTATGTTTATTAGACATTGTTGAATATAAATGGGAATATAAATAGGGACTAAGAGACATAAATCAGTAAATGTATTTTTGTTATAAATGAATAACTAAAATACTATACTTATTTAATTTCCACCAATATTGTAGGTATTTTCTTTTTTGGTTTCTCCGCAGTACTCAGCCCTCGGAAAATCTCCAGAAAAAACCATTTGGAATGTGACTCACACTATCTTCAGTTGATTATTTTTGTATTTATACAGGTACATATTTTAATTAAACAACGTCTAAGTCTAACTTTTATTGGCATTGTGATCATTTTATGCACAAACATTATTTTTTTTAATTAAAACATCTACTAAGATACATAAAATTATATTTATTGCTGTATTTTTATTTTTATTAAATAGTTTATTAGACAGATGTCTAATACATAGGTACTATTAGGTCGCCCGGAGCCTATACGTCATATACACTAGCAACCGCTATGGAAAGTAGTCTCTAGTTTCCTAAGAGTTTCCGTAAGCTGTTGTATGTCATTAATAATTGTAATTAATTAAAAAATTAATAAACGATGGCAGCGTTACTGAAGTAATTCGCAAGAAGTCCCGACAACGTCGTCGATACCACGAGGTAATCAAAATATGTCAAATACATTATAAGTTCAGGAAGACTTTAGTAAACGTGATGATTTAGGTATGTTTTTGTGTACGTCTATTACATTATTAAATTAAATAAAAGTTTTTAGAACACTCGTGTGAAGTATACAAAAACTAGTTATGATATTTTTACGTCATGTCTTCATAATTACAGAAGAGTAATCTGTAATAACCCAAACGCATTGAATACATCGATACTTCGATACATAATATAACAAGTATCTTTAGTTATATATTATGTACATACTATTAAAAAACGTAATATTATTTCGTATAAGTAATAATAATTTACATTCATTTAAAACAAACATTTATGCCCCGATAATGTCTTAATGTATGTTTCGGTTTGTATACAGCCAAATGCGCATAAATTAATACACATGTTTTCTGATTTTTGACGAAGATTTTTGTTTGAAAACTTAAAATAACTTTGATCATCCAACGCAACTTATACGAAGATATAGGTCTATTACCAATATTTTATTTATTTGATAAGCTACCTAAAACAGTTTTCTAAATGTACAGATTAACCATCGCAAAAAAAATTATTGCAACATAAAAATAATTTTAATATTACAAATATTTTTAAGGACCCATTGTATAGTTCACAATTTTTTTTTTTTTTTTTAAACAGATTTTATTGTTTGTTTTTCAAAAGATTTTTAGATCCTTATTACCTTGTATTAAATTTAAATTTTCCATGGCTTTTAGTGCTTAAAAATCCATACTCCATTGGTTATTATACACATATTTTAACCTAACAC
>NW_021770323.1:7159-8644 GCF_005508785.2 Acyrthosiphon pisum | reverse complement strand
CCTTAATCAAAAATCCCTTGGGGGGACATTACGATGTAGGTGTAACCAAAATCAACTGTCTTTGTCCGGAAGGAAAATCTTGAAAACTGACTGAGATATGACGATTCAAAATTTGCGGGGTGGAAATTTTGAGGGGGGGAAATTTTTGATATTGTCTAGTACTCGATGTACCTAACTTGTGTGTCCAAGTCTGGTTCTTCTACGACCAATATTGGCTGCGCTACGGTCGTCTGAAAAATTCTCTATTAGGGTGTTTCTTTGCTGCTCTGTTCTTCTGCATCTTAGGAGTACGTGAGCTACGGTTTCAGCTCCATCTGCTGAACACTTGCAATTTGGATTGTTCACTATCTTGAACCTATGTAGCTGTGGTAGGAAGTACCCGTGTCCAGTTAGCATTTGCGACGTATAATGATCCAGGCGCATCGGGAGTGCATATCGTTGGCTTACGTCCGGGATCATTTTCTTCGTCCACTCGCCTTTATCGGACTGGTCGTATCTCTCTTGCCATATGTCTGTCAGCTCGACGAGTTCGCTTTCGTATTCTTGCTGCGTAATTTCAGCTTTCCGGAGTTTTCCCTTAAGTACTGATCTCCGTATCTCTAAGTCGAGTGTCAGTTCTCCTGCCACTGCTGAAAGACAGTTTGTAGACGCTGTTCGATAGCAGCTGGTGATGGCCAGTAGCGGGTCTCTTTGAATGCTGCCCAAGAGCTTTATGCATTTTAAGGTTGCATGTCATCCACCATATTTCCGCCGCATAAGTTATGCGAGGAATGAAGACAGCAGTGTATATTGTTTTTGCGGCGTTTCGGCCCATGCCCCAATTGGCTGACGTCATGCGCCTTAATCGTCAGAACATTGCCTTATTCTTACCCTTCAGAGATGCTACGTGGTCCCAGTAACTCTGCCTCGGGTCCAGAGTTACACCGAGGTACATTACTGTTTCACTAGCTGATATCCTTGCCAAATCTGGTCTAGATCCAAAACCCACTGTGTTATTCGGCTTTAAGCCTCCTTTGATTGACATCAATTGGGATTTCCCTGGTGAGAAACTTAGGCCATAAATCCTCGCCCAGTTTAATAAACCATCCAGGTATCTTTCAATTCTTGCTAGTGCTGTCGGAGTTCTAGACTGCTATGCCGTCTGCGTACATAATTATATTGGCCGTTGTCTCTAGCGTGATGTCGCTCACGGCTGTCATTGCTACCTTCCATAGGGTTGACCCTAGTTGTGACCCCTGTGGGCATCCTCTCTCGAGGAACCTAGTGTAGGTTCGGCCCTCGAGATTGAGCTTTACTCTCCTGTTCTGGAGGTAGCTCTGGACAATCCTTAATGTCCTCAGTGACGAGCCTATGGTCTGTAGTCTTGCTAGCACCGGGGACCATCTTACGTTGTCAAACGGGCGGTGATGTCCAGAAAGGCTCCTAAGACGTGTCTGCACCTGTTCACGTTTGTCCACTCGTATAATTCATTGATCGCTATTATGG
>NW_021770323.1:611-7059 GCF_005508785.2 Acyrthosiphon pisum | reverse complement strand
TCTACCTTCCTGACACAAACCCGTGTTGCTGCCTAAATGCATCTAGGTTGGTCTCCTCGACCAGGTCCTGGATTATTAAGGTTTCTAGGGCTTTTGCCAGAGTTGGTAATACGCTTATAGGTCTAAACGACTTTGGACTAGCTAAGTCTTCCTTCACGGGCTTGGGCATGACCACCAGCTTTGCCTCCCTCCAGGGTTCCGGGAAGGTAGCCTCTGTTATGCACCTTTCGAAGAGTTTCGTGATGTCTTGTCCTTATACTGGCCATGCTTTCCTAAGTATGTGTGAGGTAAGTCCGTCAAGGTCCGGGGCTTTCGTCGGGCTCATTCGCCAAATCTCGGCTTTTACCCTATTGACATCAATAGTCTTGCAGTAGACATTGAGTGGACCTTCCCTAGCTGTTTCATTATTGTTCCTTTCCGCAGGGAAGAAGGTTTTTAATAGAAGTTACAATAAATTACCTTCAGTATTCAGTACAATAAATGGATTAAGTTTAAAAAGTTTAGATGTATTATTCGGAGGAATTAAAGTGTTGTCCTGGACATGTAAATGCATAATTATACAATATTCAGTAGTTGGTAAATTTAAATTATCGTATAATACGCGCTTGAGTGGACAGGTAGCGCTGCTGTAACGGCGAACCGTTATACGCGCCACCAGGTGAATTATTATGTTAGTAGTCATCGGTGGCGATGGCTGCGCTTTGTCGTTCGTTGATGCCGGAGCATGGATATCACATTAAATGTCGATAACATACCGATTTGCAATTGTTATTTTTTCACATTATAATATTGTTGGGCACGGAGTCGGCATTAAAAATCCATATTTCTGAGATGTCCTCTTATATTTTATACTGATTATCACATTATATCGAATAAGGCGGTTAGTTGGTTCAATAAGTAAACTACTTATAAGATGCATTACGTGGTTAAAGTCATTCCGAAGCATACACGTAGGTAGTTCATAAGATTCTTTTAATATCAATGATGAACACACATCTAAGTATTTTGATAGAGAAGCATATTGAGTGAATGATTTTACAACTGCCATCATTAGAGCTAATGATTGGTCCGTGACTACTATTTTTGGTAAAACTATATTAGTTCTTGACCACTCAGTAAGCCAATGGCTGATCGAGTTACTGTCGTGTCGTTCGGACAACATATGAGCTGCAGTAAACTGGCATTTGTTTTTTAAGTCCATGACACCTAAAAAAATTCAATGATTATAATTATAATATATAAAAAAATATAAATCAATCGAAATAATTATTCATACAAATAAAATAGGTACAAGATTATTTATTAATTTTGTCAGGTAAATAATTTAGTTACAATTTGTATTAGTACTAATTGGAAGTTTGATTGTGCTTGTGCATCATCTGGTATTTTTCCTTTTACCTAATTATATGTATATTGGACTTTTAACCACGGACTTTTTATACCTCGGACTTTTTTACTCGGACTTTTTGGTAGTCTACCATTAATTTTATTCCATATTATTTCTTAATTTATGTAAGTATTTTTATTTTTATTTTTTTTATTTTTATTTATAATGATTAACGCCAATCGGCTTTTATACAAAGTAATTACATACAAAATAATAACAAATTTAAATAACAATATTAAAATAGTAAGACATAATAACAGTATTAAAAATAGTGAGACAGCAAAAACCAATAATATGGTGAAACAAAAATAAAGGGCCCAGGCACGAAATGTCACAAATTATTTAAATTGTATACACGCATCAGTCTAGGGAGGGGTGAATTTGCAGCATAGTTGGACCGATCTGTTTGTAAGTAGAACGTGCCCTGGTATCGAGTGTTGCTAGGAACATGGATATTAAGTTTCTCTAATAATCGAGGTGCATCAATTTTCCCATTTAGTAGCCCAGAAATAAAACGGTAACTATGTGTCTGACGTCTAACTGATAGTGACTCAAGACATAAAATATCATTTATTGGTTGATAGTCATGGGGTGGATGAGAAATGTTTAGGCAGTACCCAGCATTATTCAAAAACCTGTTCTGCACCCTATCAAGTCTAAGTATATCACCAACGGTATACGGATCCCAGACAATGGAACCATAATCTAGTACCGATCGTACTAGCGCACAATAGAGCACTGAGAGACATTTTGGAGAATTGAAACTCACAGAATGTCGTCTAATAAAACCAAGTATGCGCACAGCTTTGCCTACTACGTGATCAATGTGAGGACGAAAATCTAACGATGGGACAAAAAGGAAACCTAAGTCAATAATTTTGTCAACACGATCCAGGTGTAGACCATTGAGAGAATAGTCAAACATTATAATATTTCTAGTACGATGGAATGACATAACTTTGCATTTGGTAATATTTAGGGAGAGCCCAACAATGTCGCACCAGATTGTTAGTTTTACCAGAATTCTTTGAAGTATTTGACAGTCTTCCATGGACGACACTGTGTGGAATATCTTAGCATCATCTGCAAATAACAGGACCCTCGCTGGAGAAACGACCGAGCAAATAGAGTTAATAAATATATTAAATAGCAGGGGGCCTAGATGACTACCTTGGGGAACACCTGATAAAACTTTAAATGATTTAGATTTCATACCAAATAATTTAACAAATTGAACTCGATCAGACAGATAGGATCTCAACCAGGTTAGGAGTGGGTCACCAATTCCTAACCGATCCAAGACATATATCAGTGTATTATGATCAATCGAGTCGAAAGCTTTTGAGAAGTCTGTGTAAACAACGTCAACTTGCCGCCTAGCTGAAAAAGCATCATGTACAAAAGATACAAAATCAATTGCACTGGTAGATGTTGACCGACGTGGAAAAAATCCGTGTTGGTCAACCGAGATGGTTGACAAGAGTGGACGCTGGATACGCTTCAGAACAATCGATTCAAACATTTTGCCTAAGAATGGTAGACCAGAAATAGGCCGATAGTTAGTGACATCAGTAGGGTCCCCCGATTTTAGAATAGGTGTAACACGGCTACATTTCCAAACGGAGGGGAAGATTCCTTCTGCTAGGGATTTGTTAAATATCGCACAGATCGGCAAAGTGAGATGGTTTCTACAACGATACAAAAAGATGGCTGAAATACCATCAGGTCCGGAACCCCGAGTAGTAGCAAGTGATTCAAGAGCAGCAGACACCTCGTCAGGGGTAATTGTTATTCAGGATGGGAGAAACGAAAATTGATCTGTAGTTATCAAGTTCAACTGAGAATCAGATATCACCCTAGGTTTAACATAAACCGAGGAAAAATAAGAAGCGAACAGATCTGAAACTTGGTCACCGGAGGCACTAATGCTATCGAGATGAACTTTCTCCGGAATATTCTGACTACCTTGAGCCTTACGGACATAGTCCCAAAACGAGCGTGGATTATTACACAACTGCTCTTGCATTTTACACGTATAGGCTCTGTACAGCTTTTTTGAATCAAATTTACATTGAGCACGTAAAAGAGAGAAACAACGGTAATTATTAAATCCACCATATGTCTTAAAAATTTTATGGGCCTGTTTCTTTTTGACCAAAAGATCCTTGAGGCTCTTAGTTACCCAGGGTGGAAAGAATGAGTTACGAAAAGTGAGCAAAGGTACACAGTGATCAATGACATGCAGAAGCGAGTTCTGTAAAAACTTAGCTGACTGCTCTGTCGTTAACGACGATAAATGATGAGCCCAGTTAATATTTCGTAAATCATCGTTTGCCTTAACGTAGTTACCATGTTTGAAATCATGAAAAGAATGACTATTATTAATGACAGGGATATCTAAGGGACATGTGCAGGATATAGTAAGCGCTGGATGATACACATCACAGGGTAAGAGGGGCTCAGATGATTCCTCAACTTTGACAAATTTGTTATTTGTAAAAACTAAGTCAAGGAAAGAGTTAGATATATTAGGGACATTATTTTTTTGTTCAAAGTGAAGGGCTCCGTATTGATCACCGATCTGACGAACTTTATCAGTAACAGAACCATCATATTCAAGGCCAGAGTCTCTATTAAACCATCTAATATTGGGTAAATTAAAATCACCACATACAATACCAAAATCAAATTGATAGGATTCCCATACATGATCCATTGCATCGCTATGGTTCTCATATCTAGACGCATCAGAACAAGGAGGCAAATAAATGCCTGCTAAGAGTGCAGAAGCACCACCAGGGAGGGAAATGCGTACAAATACTTGTTCAACATTAAGAACCGGAGAAGAAACTATAGTAGGTCTGAACTTAGCATGTACAGCAATTAGTGTACCACCCCCACGTAAACTAGAACTAGTATTAATATTCCTATCGCATCTAAAAGTTACATACCCATCAAGCCCCAGCTCTAATGATCAGATATTTCTTTGGAAAGCCAGGTTTCGGTTAATATATATACATCGTGTGTGGATAGAACAAAGTTAGTATGAAGGTTAGACAATTTCGTACGTAGGCCACGTACATTTTGGTAATAAATAGACAAAATATTATTTGAAAATTGCGACACAGGTTCACGGTTAAAAAGGTGTTTCCCTGAGGTAACCCTATATTTTAAATTATTAAGATCGGATAGGACCGAATTAAAGGTTGATTTAGCATTACGACAAAAAATACATTTAACATTTAGAAAATTATGATTAAGCATGCAATAAGAAGAAGAAAGTTGACTTAGGGTTGAGGTTGATGATTGGATCCGCTTCCAGGGACCCGGTTTTTTGAATTATCTTGTATAATTTTTGGCACACCATTGACATATCGTATCCGTAGACCAACCTCACCAGATTTAGCCCTACGATCAAGTTCGGAATGACAAGACCGAAGTAAACCACGTTCATAGACAGTTTTATCCCTGACAATCCGGAAATTAGTTGGAAACTTAGCTCCACCGAGCTTAGCATCAGTGAAGCCGCGTATGAAGTTGATTGGTTCATCTTTGGATTGAAAGATAATTTTCAAAGGGCGAATATGATCTTGACGCACTTTTCCAAGACGGACAAGCTTCATGGTGGATTTAGGAATGATACTGCTATACTGTCCAAGAGTATTTTCCAATGCTATTTTATCGTCACTAATTCGTTGAGGAGCGGACGTGGAAGATGATTCCGATAGGCCGTATACCAAAGCATTGTAAGCACAAAGTTCTCTCTCAGAGACTTCTTGAAGCATTTGAGAAAGCGACGAATTAGAATGAACCACCGACTCAGTGCTTTCAAGGATTTCAACTTTATTTTTGAGGATGTTAATTTCATCCTTAAGTTGAGTGTTTTCAGCCTTGAGCTCGGCGATGAGAGAAGAAAGCCTCTGTATATCACTTTTAAGCTCATTGAACTGTGATATCTGCACTTTGGATTGTGATTTGGTAGATTCTAAGAATTCATTCCGGAAAGACTGGAGTGTTGTCATAAGGTCATTAGTAGAAATAGAATTTTCTGAGCTTTTTGAATTACTCCTAAGAGTGCGATTAGTAATAGGTGCAGCTGAAGAAATGATATTTTGTTTAGATGCGCTCATTGTTGGAATGCAGCAGTACACTTTACGAGCACCCTTTATAATAGAGAGATGCAACCAAAACTACAGCAAAGCGAAAGGTGAAATATTATGTCAAGGAGGTAGGCTTAAAGAATGAAGTTGTGACGTCAGATGTAGCAGGGCGTACCTTATAACCTTATAACTACGCAGTGATCAACGAAGGCTGAAAACAGCTGATCGATAGCTACAAGCAGATGAAGTAATAGATGATAAGCTTACGTGAGTCCAGAAAGTTGCCGTGTAAGAATGAGTTCCAGAAGCGAAGTTGAAACACGAACGGATCCGCAAACACGAACACGAGCAAATAGACAAAAGACAAACCAGTTGAGCACGAATCAAGCGAGTAAAGATGGCAGCATAATTGGTTAACAAAAAAAACAAAAACGAGCTACAACACCACACTGTTATCACTGACGAAAAATATGTTTCGGACATCCGAATTTCGGAAAGTTCGTGATTTGTCTGTCGTGCAATATCGAGGCGCCGGTGGTTGGCCTCTCCGGACTCTAAGAAATACAACTGACAGTTGTTGGCACCTCCCGGGGCAATAGCCACCTCATTGTTGGTTCTCCGATAGGTCTGACCGTGGACAATCCACACCGGCCGTCCCCGCCCTGGCAAACGCCTGTCGTTTGCGTCGCAGGTAAACGCAGCGAATGCCAGGACGTTGTTGTACCGCCGAATGTCCACCCGGAATCTACGGCCATCCTGTGAATCATCTATAAATAAACTTTGTAATAAATAGGGGACGGGTAACAACGCGTGTTGTCCTGCAGCGACCATTTGGCCGTTGTTACAACATGTGGAGAAGTGTTCATTGCCACCTCGTCCCACTTTCTCGTCTCGGAAGTGGCGGGCGTTACAATCTCTGCAGACGCTGTCCAACGCGCCCGCATTGTGACGCTCTGGAAGC
>NW_021770323.1:0-561 GCF_005508785.2 Acyrthosiphon pisum | reverse complement strand
ATGATCAATCGAGTCGAAAGCTTTTGAGAAGTCTGTGTAAACAACGTCAACTTGCCGCCTAGCTGAAAAAGCATCATGTACAAAACATACAAAATCAATTGCACTGGTAGATGTTGACCGACTACGAAAAAATCCGTGTTGGTCAACCGAGATGGTTGACAAGAGTGGACGCTGGATACGCTTCAGAACAATCGATTCAAACGTTTTGCCTAAGAGTGGTAGACTACTTGGTGACATCAGTAGGGTCCCCTGATTTTAGAATAGGTGTAACACTGCTACTTTTCCAAACGAAAGGAGAAGACTCCTTCTGCTAGGGATTTGTTAAATATCGCACAGATCGGCAAAGTTTCTACAACGATACAAAAAGATGGCTGAAATACCATCAGGTCCGGAACCCCGAGTAGTAGCAAGTGATTCAAGAGCAGCAAACACCTCATCAGGGGTAATTGTTATTGAGGATGGGAGAAACGAAAATTGCTCTGTAGTTATCAAGTTCAACTGAGAATCAGATACCACCCAAGGTTTAACATAAACCAAGGAAAAATAAGAAGCGAACAGATC
>NW_021770322.1:0-9206 GCF_005508785.2 Acyrthosiphon pisum | reverse complement strand
AATTTTTTCAACTCTCTTAAATCATAAGACAACACATAAATAAGTAATAATTTTTATTATTAAAAAACAAATTAAAATAAAATGTGTAACATATCCTTGTAAATATAAAGTATAAAATAAAAATGTAACCTTTTAGTAAATATAATAACATGTATAACTTATTAACTAAATAACTAAAAACAAAATAAAAAAAGTAATTTAAATAGCCAATCTTTGGTAAAAAAAATTAATCAGTCATATAATTTATCATTAAAAATAAAAATTTCATTCTTTAGTTTCATCATAAAATTTTAGACTTTTCATGTATAAAAGTAGAGACTACGGTTTCTATATTTTTTAAGATTTTATTGTTTTCTTCCATAAGTTTTAATTTTTTGTCATAATATACTGCTTTAACACGACATTTTTCCTCTGAAATTTTAGCCAGTCGCTCTGCAATTGAATTGCTTTCATCTAATTTGGCCCCAGCAGTTAATTTTCTCTTTGAATCTATAATATTATACGAAATACGAAATCGCTTATAAATTTGAGCAAAACTTAAAAGGTCAAAGATGCTTGAAAAAATTCAAATTTGAACTAAACTAGTTTTGTAACTAACTGTATATTTTAAACATTTTAATTGCTAAAAGATAAAAAAAAAATAAAAAACTAAAAACAAAATAAAAAAAGTAATTTAAATAGCCAATCTTTGGTAAAAAAAATTAATCAGTCATATAATTTATCATTAAAAATAAATAAATTAATTAAATTAATTAAAAAAAAATAAAATAATAAATTTTTTTTTTTTAAACTTATTTGGAAGTTTTTACTTGGTTTATGAGCACTTGTAGTTGTTGTTAATGGTTCAAAAGTTGAAGGCTCATAATAATTTTCATTCACAGCTTTAATGTTTAATGGAGGTTCATTATTTTCTTTCTCAGAATTACTGTAAGTGATTGTCTCTACCAACTCTTCAATACATAATTCATTAGCATCTAAAAATAATACAATACTATAGTTGAACATTACTTAACAAAATGTGAAATACATACAATAAAACATGAATTGGTAGGACTTATACAAATAAAAATATATTTAATTCAAAGACTATACTGTGTAATTATTTATGTACGATTGAATATTACTAAAATAAATGAAATATATATAAATTTACCAGTTAACACATCTTTAGTTATATCATCAAAGTCAAACTCAACCACTGACTCTTCAGAATTAAAGTGACCGCTAACAGATGCTTGGCTGAATAAAGGTAAAATTTCCTTTTGAACTTCATTTAGTTCAATTTCGCATTTTGATCCACCACCTGTACCTCCTATGTGCCTTTTAATGGCTGCCGCTTTAGATTTTGTTATGTTTCTATTATCTTGCCATGTCTAAAATATTACAATACAATTAATTTAAAGATAACTACTTTTTAAAAATTAAAAAGATTAATTCATAGGCTATTACCTACTCTACTAAAAATGTAATACCTAATCAATTTAAATTAGTTTGGAGTCTCAACTTCAAATAATATTTATTTAAACATGTAAGATAACTCATTAAGAGTTTTTTAAGATAGATAACAACATTTAAGATAGTATGTAGTGGCCCTTAATTTCTTTTAATATAAGATTTAAGTTTGGTTATAGTATTTTTACTCATTTTTAGCAGAGCAGAGATTTTCAGTTCAGAAAAAAATAATTATAAATACTTATAGAATTAATATCTCCACCAAACAAATTAACTTACTTTCTTCCACTTATTCCAACTTTTCTCCGCACCTGGTAATGCATTTAATTGAATAGATATGCTTTCCCATCTTTGTTGAGTAATTTTATGTGTAAAACTTTTAGTAAACTTGCCCGAACACAATTGTTGATCATTGGCCATTAGATCAACCAAATACCTCATCTGGGTTTGAGTTGGTCTCACTTTAGTGTCTTTAGACATTATAATATTAAAAATGGTAGTATGGTACTTATAACAAAATAAACAAAAAAAAATATAACAAATACTTAACTGTAAGGTTGTAAAGTTAATCACGGTTTAGAGATTAGTACTATCTAGTACTATCTAGTACTTCTTATCTAGAACTAGTAAATAATCACGAATTAAGATATACAGGATACGAAACGAACTTGTGATAAGTGAAGCCCGCACCTTCTCACATTGCGGCCAGACTACTAGCGCGATCTCGAGACATAATCAGTTAATTTAATCACCCGCTCATTTTGAATCACGAATTAAGATATTATTTTTCCCTCGAAATTTAAAAGAAAATGACAGATTTATATGGGTACATATTTTGTTTATTGTTATGATTATTAACTTAAAAAGTATCACTCAATTATTAATACTTAAAGTTAGTTTTAATTATTTTCGATGCCTCGTTTGGACAAATGTTGTGTTGATAATTGTTTAGGGACATCTAAATCAAGGTTTTGTATTCCTACAATTTCACATGATAGTTGGGAAAGGTCATTGGGAAAAACTTTAAATAAGAGATCTAGAATATGTGGGGATCATTTTCTAGAGAATGATATAATAGATACTTGGGTATCAGGTGAAGGAAACAGCAAATATTCTGTAAGTAGAAACATACTTATTTTGTAATTTTGGAATTATTGTCAAAATCAATCATAATATTATAATAACTACAATTCAAATCAATAGCTGACATTTGACATCTCTCTATTTCTCTATTTAAGATATGTTTAAAAAGGCCCCGTTTGAAACCTGGAGCTATACCTGTCTTAAATCTTCAAAACGAAAAAGAACCCTCTACAGCAGTTCAATCAATAAAAACAGATTCATCGAGTCAGATCATATCCCATGTAAGTATTTATTAAATGAGATACTTTAGGTACTACATACAACTACCAGAACTATATCCCAACATTAAATTACAGAATGATGTTCCTATGTGTCAAGATGATAAAAGTAGTGAAATCTCATCTTTTAATGATTCATGTTTTCAAGATAATTCTTATGTAAGCATAATAATGTGTACTTTAAAATTCATGCTTACCTTAATGAAAATTATAAATTTTATTATTTAGAACAACGAATATATGTGTCAAAATAAAAGAAATGAAATTTCAATGTCTTCTGATGATTCTTGTTTTCAAGATAATTCTTATGTAAGCATAATGATGTGTACTTTAAAATTCATGCTTACCTTAATGAAAATTATAAATTTCATTATTTAGAACAACGAATATATGTGTCAAAATAAAAGAAATGAAATTTCAATGTCTTCTGATGATTCTTGTTTTCAAGATATTTCTTATGTAAGTTTAAAGTGTATTTTAAAATGTATATTAACCGTAATGAAAATTATAAAAGTTATATTTTATTAGATCAATATTTCTACAAGTCAAAATCAAATAAGAGATAATACATTTTTTCCTAATGCTACATGTTCTCAGAATATTCCTTATGTGAGTAATATTATTTATATTAAATAAGAAATTTTTCTTATAATAAAATCATTATAAATATACTGAAATGTTATAGGAACCTATATTCTACATATTAACATCTGAAAAAAGTCCTGTTGTTCAATTGCCTCCAATGTGGTTCCAAGATATCTCTTTTAATGAATCCAATAAAAAGTTAACTATATCTTTAAACTATATAATTATATATTTTAAATTAGGGCGTTATAATTCTAACTACCAACGTACTATAGAAAAACAATTAATAATTACTCAAGGTAATGTAACCTTTTTTTTAAAGACTAATTTTTCATATTGAATATAATACAATATAAATTAGAATTTAACTATTAGTTTATTTGATTATTAATCTTAATTATAGATTCACTGATTATAATTCAAGTTTTTAATGAAAATATCTCCCCTGAACAACAACAAACATTATTTCCAATGGCATCCCATAAAGTTTTAAGTATTAAAGATATAGAAGATTTTATTAAAACTCTTGATGGTATAAATGTTTGTTATGGAGCAGCTTTAATTAGTAAATACCCAAATATCAAAGCGTCGTTTGGTTACCAATATCAAACTATGAATGGTTATTGGAAACATACAAAATGTTCAAAAATAATACTTGAAAAAAGGCAAGTGCTAATACAAATCTGATGTGTTCCAATGAACTAATGTCTTTAAAAATATGTATTTTTATTTTCAGTTCCATTTGTTTGTGGTGCACACGACTGAAATTCTCTATTAGAAAAAAACAAGCACAATTATCAAATAAAAAAGGAATTAAAATTTTTTTTTCACCATCTAAAAAACAAAGATTACAAAAATTAATACGCACTAGAAAATATAACAAACAACAAGTTAGAAGAGCAAATATAAAAATTTCTCAGCTACAAATAGATTTGAATGCTGTACAAAATCAGATGAATGAAATATCAAATAGTATATTGACAAAAGTAATCAACAACTCAGAAATTCCTAAATGTCAATCAACCTTATTACATGAAATTTTTGAAGCAGCAAGGTTTAAAAATAAAAAAAATAGGCGTTACTCAGATAGTTGGATGATTCTTTGTCTTTTGTTTCAGATACGGTAATTACAAATTATAATTATCATTATTACCATAATTGTTAATCTATTGTGTTCATTTTTAACAATGTTTTTTGCAGTTCTCCATCGGGTTATAACTTTTTACGACAGCAAAACTTATTACCATTACCATGTACTAAAACTATTCGAACACATTTATTAGCGGTCAAGCATGAGTGTGGATTCGATATGGGA
Source organism: Acyrthosiphon pisum (assembly GCF_005508785.2). Classification (NCBI taxonomy): domain Eukaryota; kingdom Metazoa; phylum Arthropoda; class Insecta; order Hemiptera; family Aphididae; genus Acyrthosiphon; species Acyrthosiphon pisum. Next base: position 4,493 of record NW_021770322.1, on the reverse strand, counting down.
TTTTTTAAGTTGTTGAAAAAAAAATTTGAAGAAAAAAGTGAACAGCAAAAAAAAGGAGTTCTCCTTTTAGATGAAATTTTCTTAAGGACAAGTCTTAGTGTTACAACTCGTACATTATCCTACAGTGGTCAGGAAGATTTTGGAGGGGAAATTGAGAGTAAAGTTGGAAGTCCAGAACTAGCTGACCATGGCCTTGTTTTCATGTGGCAGAGTCTGGCAGATAATATTACTCAACCTATAGCCATTTTTGCCTCTAAAGGTCCAGTAAAAGGTTTGGTTACATTTCATGATGTTCAATAAAATATTATTTAATAAATATTTATTTCAACTTTTATATTAATCTTATTTTAAAACAGGGATTGATTTAGTACAGTTAGTGATCAAAGCCATACTTTTGTTGGAAGATGCTGGGTTACAAGTCATGGCACTCACTTGTGATGGTGCATCCACGAATAAAACATTAGTTAAAGAATTAGGAATTAGTGGAAAGCGATCAGATTTAAAACATTTTTTTATCAATCCATATGATGATAAAAGAAATATATATGTTTTTATTGATGCACCTCATACTATTAAAAACATAAGAAATCGATTATTTCAACAAAAACAATTGAAGGCAAGAATACAAAATAATCATACAAATGCAGTGATTAATGCAAAATCTATATTATTTTTAGCTTCATCCATCGAAGATGTTTATAAAATGGGACCATTACTGTCATGTTTTTGAAAATGACTCGAAAAACATGTTGAAAATATGTCCCAAGGTTACTAGAAATCACATAGAGTTAAATAATTTGACCAAAATGAAGGTCAAGTTTGCAACCCAAGTAAATTTTGACAGAATTATATTTTATACAACTCATTAGTAACTACTTACAACTGACCTACTTATACTATGTCTCAATAGATTTTTAGTAATTCAATGGCGGTGGGTATTGAATATTATCGTACACAAAATTGCTATGGACTTAAAGATTCATTAGAAACTCAACATTTTACAATTTTATTAAATAATATGTTTGACGCAATGAACAGAAAATTTCCTGCTGAAGGAATTAGAAAAAACAGCAAGGATCTAGAGGTTTTTTGTTATGTCATATACCTGTGGATATTTGTATGCTAAAATCCTTAATTGTTAACTATGTAATATACATTTTAATACTGTAGCAGTTTTAGTTTAACTAAATTTGATTTTAAGGTTTTTTTAAATATATGTACCTATGTGTTTTATAAAATATTTTTTTGTTATTTGGGCTATTTGAAAAATGAGTAAATTTGATTGAATGTCTAGTGACTACCAATAAATTTATTTTGTATTTTTGTTTTAAATTATATTACTAACATTCAAATGTTTGAAATGTCTATGTAGTAGTAGTTTAACACATTCAATGTTTATTGTTTATTATAGGTATGTGATTAATTTTTAAAAGTATCTATTCTTACAAATATTGAAATATTGTATAAAGATATACCTTAATTTGTGGTAGACGTGCAGTTTTAGTTAACATTCAATGTTTATTATATTATGTGGTATAATTGTAAATTTGTGTTTTCATACTTTATACAAATTAAGTCATGTGAGTAGGATGTTATGTTTTAATAAGGCGCATTAGTAAAAATTCTTATAACTGAAATTAATTTTATAGATTTTAAATCAAAGTTTGATATGGTTGGATGAATGGGAAAAAAATTTTCAACAAGGACTTATTCAAGAAAAGGAATTTCTTACAAAAAGTACTGCAGAGTCCTTACGAATAACATTAAAGTCTACCATTGATTTGGTAACATTTTTGTTAAATGATTGTGGGTTTAACTATGTTTTGACTTCAAAACTAAACCAAGATGCTTTAGAAGTAAGCTATTTTTATGTTTAATTAATGGGTTGTTAAAAACTAACTAAAAGATTAATACTTAATATAATATTTATTATCAACCAAAGCATAAAATGCACTAAAAAGTGACCCGACTTGTTTCCAATTTTTAAAACATACATAGATAAGCAGTAACAAAATATGTATACCTACATTTTATAAAATATAAGATTCTTACAAACTAGTAAAATAACTATAATGTATACATATTATACATAATTCTTTGATTGCATATATTTCTATTACAGAAATTTTTTGGAATCATTAGGCAGTCATCTGGTCCAAATGACCATCCTTCCACTCCAAACTTTCTCCAGCTTTATCGACTACTATCAGTTTATTCACTAGTTAAACCACCCAAAAGTGGTAATTGTACAATTTCTTCAGGTACCTTAACATAAAATATAAAAATGCTACTAAGCCAAATGTATAAATTGAATTGAAAATTATGTAAATTATTTGTCAGATAAAGATTATGCGCCAGTAATAACAATAAGTGATTTAAAGAATGCCATGAATGAAAATGATGAGTCATATGTCAGAGAAAATAAAATATTTAAATTAAAGACTTATATTGATGACATTGTTGAGGAAGGTAGATGGGACATGGATGATATCTTCAAAGACACTGACTTTAATGATGACGGAACATTTAACTGTGTTGTATATTATTTGGCTGGGTAAACAAACAAAAAAAATTTTTTTCGTTATATTACCTACTTATATCTATCTACTTATTAGATTAATGTCCTTTCTATTCATATTAAAACAATCTTACAAAATTCTGTTTTAAATTTTACTAACATATTATTTTATTTTTATTAATTAAGATATTTAGCAAGAAAGTTGATGAAGAAAACTACATGTGAAGTGTGCTTATCAGGTATTAAAAATATTGAAGGGAATTCATCTGTATCCAATGCAGCTCAACTAGTCCACCTTAAGTCTAAAGGATTCTTAATTCATCCAGATAGTAATTTTTTTATTTTAGTAAGACTCATTGAAACATCATTTGCAATTAATGCCAATAGTCCAAATGTTTTTGATGATACTGTTGAACATTTCTTTAACAATAACTACACAATCCCTTTTCCATGTAATGAACATAAATCTGATATTATTGAATATATTTTCACATCATATTTGACGATGAGAATGAGGCAGTTCACATTTATGCATAACAAAGAAAAGAAAACAACAAATAAGGTGAAGAAAAAGCTATCGAAATTATCTGCAAATTAACTGTAACTGTAATGTATTTATTGTTATTTACTGCCTATATTTAAAATTTATAATTCATTTATACATGTTAAACTTAAAATATTTGCTAATAACTATTTGTTTTATAGTAATAAGTGTTGAGGTAGGTATAGTCAAAAAAATACATTTTACCTATTATATTGAATTAGTTCCTTATTCTACCGGTATCCTCTTCAAGCGCTAAGTGTCTAGCCGCAAGATGAGAAGGTCAGAGCTTCAAATATATTACTGATAAGGCACGTCGTTTCGTATCCTGTATATCTTAATTCGTGTAAATAATATATAGAATTCCGGATTATTTGAGGTTAAAATCTAGATTTTATGTTGTTACCACAGTGGTTCATTCGGAATACTTTATCGCATACGACAAGTGATAAAATCTTATCGATTTAGTTCAAGAATACAAATTTTAAGTCGCATGCGATTAAAATTAGTCACCTTCGATAAAATCTGTGACTTTTATCACATGTGAGAATTAGTCGTATAATTTCAAGAATTGGCCCCCTGCGTGCGTAAAAAATAACATCGTATTGATAATTATTTTTAGGCCACCGGCTGCCGAACCATATCATTCGTAGGAAACCATACTGCCGTAAATGAATTTGGATTAATATCATTATCCGTGATAAATATTCTTGTGGCAGCCGGCGGCCACATGGCAGTCAACGTGTTAAAAAGTTTTAAAATAATATAATTTAGTCACCTTTTAGGCCGTTCCAGAGTTGTAGATTAACGATGAATACATTTACGTTGAAATAAATAAATAAATTTAAAAATTTCACAACATAGTATTATGATATAAGGCACCAACGATTTAGTCACTAAAATGATTAGTGTATACAAATGATAAAAATTTATTAAATCTAATATCACTTTGAATTGTTCATAAATCATAACAAATTCAAACACGAAAATTAAAATAATAATATGAAATTTTTCTAAAATAAGGTTAGGTTTTGCTCAACGATGTTGTGAAGAGAAAACAACTAATAGTGATCTAACAAGCTCTTAATTAATTTTAATTTGTATCCCTTAACACCAATCCAAATCCAACATAGTATTATTTTTCATTACAAATATTAATTAGTTTTATATTTAAAAATGTGTCTGACGTGTTTAATGTTTAAAAATTATTTTGGAACAGGATTTTGTCACTATCAAGCATATTTTTAACACCTATTCATGTTTAAATTGTAAATACTGGTATAATCATTCGTATATCTGATTTAATTAGTTTGGGCTAAATGGAAAATATGACATCAATGATAAAAATAATATTATATCAGATAGAATACAAATTAATATGATTGTTGTCTTCGTCAACACTAAGCTGTATCAGGTAGTATATATATGCCGATC
>NW_021770321.1:0-2686 GCF_005508785.2 Acyrthosiphon pisum | reverse complement strand
GAAACTTTAATTGCAAAAAATATAATTTAAATCAAAACAACCAATATTCTACTTTTATATTCACATGTGTACTCCTCTTAAATGGATCATAATATATATAACTCCGTGTTTTTAAAATTGTATTATATTTATTTTATAATAATTTATAATAGGTACTAATTACTCACGTTTTATGCAAATAATTACCACTTTAGTGAAAACTTAAAACAAAACCTAGTGATTACGTATAATTGAACAGTATACACACATACTTATATGCTTGTATTACACTTCACGTCTGATGTTCCATCATTCATAATATTATATTGAAATAAAGTAATGTAGAAACTTTAAAGTTGCACAACATTGCATTCAGTACATAACAAGAGTACCTATAGGTACCAGAAAATGATTGAGATTGATTTACTGTTTAAGTAGTTTTAAATTTTTGAAATATTGGTAAGTGACACTTATATTTTACTCGCTAATCGAAACAGCTATATTATTATTTTTGAAATGAAAATATTTGCACCTTACTTAATAACATTTTTGAATAACGAAATTTACATAACAGTCTTCGAGATCAATTTACGTGGATACATTTTAATTCTATACGTTTGAAAAATTACCTACTGCTTTTATCAATGTCCCTGCAATGTTGAAAAATAAATAATATCTATTGTTCCCTCTTCCGGACAATAATATAGTATGGAAATCTCAACTTATCAAACGTCCTGTGGTCACAAAAGGATGTACGGACACTGTTGCTTCCTGAACAACAGCTTTCAGTTATACACCCAATATTTATGTCACTTTCTAGTCTATCATTGATGTCAATGGTAAGATTTATCGTATCTGTACCAACCTAATTCTATTTTTTAATTAAAATTATAATAGGTCTTGGTGGTTATAATAAATGATTTGCCAATATTGTATAAGTACCTATATATGACACATAATCAAGCCACACATTAATCAAATTAATGTTCAGCATTTGTTTACATCGTTCAAAATTTTTAAATAATGTAATATTTAATATAGTAATAAATACTAAATGGTCAACCGCTTGTATTTCAAGATTTGAAGCATCAGTTAGTATCAAAAAACTATGTTCCATATATAAATCTAAAAATTATACAATTATAAATATATTTTATCATATAGTTTAATCAATAAAAATAAATTTGACATAACTAAAAATAGAATATGTCATTAATTTATCATTTGTCACACGTATAAGGTCCGTATGCTTAAGAATAGTATTAGTATAGTCGATGCTTAAGAATAAGTATTGCTTAAGCTAACTTTGATAATTTAAAAAAAAAATTGTGATAATATTTAAAAGCTATGTTTAAGGTAGGTCTCAACCAACCTTAGTTTAAATAATACATTTTTTTATGAAGGTAGACAAACTTGTGAGAAATCTTGTAATACATTTTCAAATCTTAAATTTAAAAAGAAAATTTTTTATGAATTTCTTACTCAAAATAATTTTTACATTTTCGTGATTTTTTACGTATATTTTCATGATTTGAACTTTAAATGACTATGGATTTTTAATATTTTTCAAATGTCATTGTAACAATATATATTAGGAGTCTTGTATTAATTTTCAAGCTTTTTTACACAACAAATAAAATTTTATTGAGATCACAGAAACATACCCGTAAAAAGTTCAAAACTAGTCAAAATATTTTTTAAATTCTATCGTGTGTAGAAAATGGTAATATAAATAACCAATGAAAATGTCATGTATCTACAGTCGTTTACTCAGGGGCGTCCTTGTGGAGGAGGTGCTGTAGCTGCTACAACCGTGGTTAACACAAGATTCTGTTTATCTTAGTCCGTGGACCGTGGTTAACACACTCCTTGAGAGATAAGCAGTGCACGAATTGGGAAAAATTAAGTAGAGGAGCTCAATCTTACGATTTAAAAACTGCGTTCCAAGGGCGTAATTATTCAACATAGGCCATACAAAAAATAGTAGGGGTACGCAAAAAAAAATAAAAAATAGTAGGGGAGCTCCGCCCTCCTGCGCACCCCCCCCCCCCAATTCGAGCACTGGAGATAAGTGATAACAATTATTATTGATAATAATTCCCGGCTATATTCCTGATAAACTATTTCAAATTTGTCATTTTGTTATCAGTCAACTGAATTTATTCAATAAAATTAAATAAACGGTTTACTTTAGAATTACACCAAAAACCAAAATCGATTTTGTCGAAAAACTATTTTACGTGAATTCCCGTTTTTCCTTAATTTTTATTTTGTTTTTTCCGGTGCTTTTGAAAATTATTTGGAATTTTAAATTTTGACCTCCTCAGTGCACCAACTAGATTCACTTTCCCATTGAACAAGTTACTGATTATTTTGACTACTTATCATGTAAACAGACACAAACATTTTTTTTTTAAAAAACGGGTAAGTGGATGTTGCTCTGCTGTACAGTAGGTTACAAGTGGGTCACTGTATAATAGATTGTATTAAATTCGATATCATATCATATCATTTCATACGAAAAACGATTCTGAGTGGAGACGGTTTGTTAGTCTGGATATTTTATATTATTATTATTTATTATTACCTGTAAGTTGAATTAATATTATAAATTTCCACAAAATAACTAAAATCATTATTTTTATTTTCATTCGTTTCTATGGTGATAAACAAAGCGTTAGATTCGTAATTTTTCGTAATTTTTCCG
>NW_021770320.1:49819-52178 GCF_005508785.2 Acyrthosiphon pisum | reverse complement strand
TTTTTAAGTTAAATTATTTTGATTAAAATGTATATAATTTAATTTTTAAAAGGTACCAATTATTATATAACCATATAGTTCACATTTAATTACAATTTAAAAGGCGTTCAATAAGGAAACCGGAAAATGCCCACCTTGCATCCAAAAAAATTCTACATAAATTTGATGTACATTTTAAAACTTGACACCCGGCATTTTAACGTTGTTATTATGTTCCGTATAGTCGACTTACAGAAATTTGGTATCCGGAGATATGCGGTCGGGAATCCGGTCTAGTTCCATGAAATTGTAGTTGATATAAGCTTCATCACACCTGCATTTGTCCGGGCACTCGGCAGTGACCGATGGAAACGACGACAAGGAGAACGTCAGCAGCAAAAGTAGTAGTACCATAGTCCTCCGTAAAACAGTGGCGGCGGCGGCAGCGGCGTCTTGATACATAGACCGAGTCATCGCTCGGACTGGTCACAATACACAATCGCACTTGCCGCTGCGTATCGTAATAAAAACTATAGGTACAATATATCGCGAGCGCGATCTGTGTTGTTGGCGTGGTTTTTTTTTGTCATTGAATAATGCCACTCTCCGAGGGAAAAAATTGGAAAACTGAAAAAGTGTACGAGTGCACAAGGTTGTACGCGAAGAATTAAAATATTTTTATTATATTTAATATACATATCATTTTTATGTTTAATATAAAATAACATCACAATGTATATTATATTAATATCTATATAATATGCATAAATTACATTTTAAAATTGTTTTCACACTAAAAATAATATTTTATATAAAATTATAGGTATACGTTAATATAATAGAAATATTATTATTTATTTTTTAATTTTTTTAATATGGTTAAGGCTTCAACTGCTAAGCTCATTTGCCTATGGTACTGTGGGGAATGGTACTGTAAATTTGTTTACTAGTGTGTGTTTGTTTTTGGCAGAATTTTAGATTTGGTCACCATTAGGTATCTGCTATGCCCGGTAGGGAGATCTGCCATGGCCTCTCTCTCCTGACAGATGTCTACCCGGAAAGAAATGCCACCTGTGATCGAGATTCGAACCGGCGACGATACGCATTGCAACCGACGCCTTAGTCCAGTTCGGCCACTACATCAGCATAATTATTATTTTAATAATTACATCACCACTTGTTCATAAAATCATAATTTCCATAACACTTCTTACTTCATAGATTATTAAAAGCGATAATAAAATGATATGCGAATGACGATACGAGTATTGTTAGTGAGTAAATATAAAAATAATGATAAATCGGTGGAAATGTTAGATTACTCGACGGAACAAGGAAATGGAAGATTATTCTCAACCCGTGTAAATGTATCACAGCAAAAACACTTCGTCAAACTCCGTGTAAAAAACTGCAAAGTAAAAAAAAAAACGGATCTTTAACCACCAACAGATGTGATATCATAAATAAATGCCAAATAAATTTAATTAAAGTACACTAACCTATTTTGTTTCAATAATTTATTTATTTGGCGAGAAAATTGTTTGAGTTATGTATTTTAAATTAACATGGACTTATAATGCATTTTGCTTATTGTGTTTACGTTACGACTTATAATCAATAATGTAATCTATGATAAAAACACCTAATTTATATATTATACTGTAAATTAGAATTGGAATATGACAATCTATATCAACACTTTCTTAATGTAGCACCAGAAACTGTCATTGAGTATTATAATAAAAACTACAATCGACATCCACTTGCCACATTTCAGATTCTGAGTGGAACGATGAATTTATTGATTTTACAATGAATTTTGTTTTATTTTTTTATTTTTTTTTTTTTTGTGTCCGTGTACACGATAAGTAGTCGAAATAATGCTTGGATTTTCAACTTCAGTATCTTGCTTGATTGGAAAGTAAATATTGTTAGTGCATTGAGGAGGTCAAAATTTAAACTTCCCAGTAATTTTCATAAGCGCCGTAAATATTTTGATTTATTTTGAACTGTTTAGGGACACTTTCAGTTTCCAATTTTATTAGTTTTTTTTTCTATGAATGTCAATAAAACTTTATTTGTTGAGTAAAAATGCTTGAAAATTTGATACAAAGCTCATGCTATATTATTACATTGACATTTGAAAAATATTAAAAATTCTTAGTCATAGTATTTTTTTATAAGCATTCAAAGTTTAAATCTTGACAAAATATGGAAAAATCACGAAAACTATAAAATTATTTTGAGTTAAGAATTCATAAGAATTTTTCTTTTTAAATCTAATCTATGAAAATTTAATATAAGATGCCTCATAAGTTTGTCTACTTTTATCAAAAAAATAATGTACATGAGAAAGTCAAACTAAATTTTTATGAGCATT
>NW_021770320.1:46590-49135 GCF_005508785.2 Acyrthosiphon pisum | reverse complement strand
CAACTTTTATATCTAAAAATTGAAAATTAAAACAAGACTTCATGTAAGTACTTTATTTTGTTACCAAAAAATCTAAAAAATACATAAGCCCAGTTTATTTTAAATTCAAATTTGGACGAAATTACATGTTAAAAAACCTAGAGTAACTATTTTAGTTATTTTATTGTGATAGTATAATATTATTCATGGCCACTTGAAACTTCTAAAGTATACTATTATATATCTATGATAGTATCACGGGTTGTTGTTGATGTATAATGTGTTATAAGTACCTAATGGATATTGCGATATGATTAATTTAGAATTTATTATAGGTCAATTTTTTTTTAAGACCATTGATAAGTATATAATATGTCTTATACCTAGACTGACATACCGTCTCCACTCAGAATCGTTTTTCTTATACAATGATCTTATATCATTGAATTCATATTTAATACCATCCATAATACAATGACCCACTTGTAACCTACTCTACAGCAGAGCGACATCCACTTGCCCACCTTTTTTAATATATTATATCCATATTACTATTATGTTCAATAATAATTGACAAAAATTTCATATTACATATTATAATTATTATTATTTATTTATATATTTTTTTTGTCAAGCCTGCACCGAAAGTTTGGTTTTCGATAGCGGTTGAAGCGTTGGAAAGCGTTCTTTTTCCATCCAGCGGGCGGTAAAGTGAAAATCCCAAAAAGTGCTGAGCGGTAAAGTGGAAATCCTCAATAGTGCCGGGAGGAAAAAGTGGAAATCCCCAAAAGTTCAGGGCGGTAAAGTGGAAATCCCCAAATGTGCTGCGTGCACATTTCACGCGCGACACGCGAACACCCTGCACAAACAGTCACTAAAACAGTAAAATCTATACCACAGTCGTCAGTTAACTTAAGGAATTTCTTACAAATTATAAACTTTTGGTTACATCTCATAATCATAATATGATATTATACCACAGTCGTCGATTCCTTACAAATTATAAATTTTAGGTTACATCTCATAATCATATTATAACCTCCATGAGTGACGCTTAAAATAAATAAAACCAAATCATTTCTTTCATGAAATATTGTATAATTATAATAGTCTATAGTTGTTTCATAGATCCCTGCATTAGCTTTGCCGTCATTGGTGAATTCAGAGGCGTGACAAAAAATAGTATGTGTGGCTCGTGCGGTAAGGCAATTTCAGTCTTGGGCGAAACGCAGCTCTCGCCTGCGGCTTGTGACGCAAACGTCGCTCGCGACTGAAATAGCTCACATCCAGCCCTTGCCACACAATATACTATTTTTCACGCATGCGCCAAAAGCTCAGTTTTCGATGACGGTTGAAAGCGTTGGAAAGCGGCCTTTTAAAAATTGTTTTACATGGTTTCAAGTCGCTTATAAAACAACGTTTTTATTAAAAAATAATATTTTTAAATATTTTGTATTCTTATAATTTTTTTAAGTTTTTCATTTTTTTAAATGATAACATACAGTTTTAATTTCATATGATGTAAGTACTAAGCGTATACTATACGGGGTGTTGTGAATCAAATAATTTATAAAACGATTAATTAATATTACTTTAAATATCGTATTTACATAATAATAATTATAGTCGTTCAAAAAAATGGTTGTGAAATGAGAATTTTGTGGGTAGTTTTATTTTTGTATGGTCGTTTAAAGTTATAAAATTATTCAAAATCTCGAGACCTACCAACTACCAAAGTGGTTTCACATGAGTAATCGATAGAGGTTTTCCAATTTAACTGTCTCAACGACGATCATTGATTGGTTATTGAAAAATACTCTCGTATTCCCACAACTACCTGAGTTTTTCTTTCTTTAAATGACAATAAAATTGTATTTGTATTTTGTTGGGTTGAAAAGCATGAAAATTCAATACAAGGTTCCTAATATATTATAACAATGGAAATTCAAAAATATTAAAAATTCATAACCACAATATTTTTATAAGCAAATTTGACAAAATACGTAAAAATCACGAAAATATGCAGATTATTTTGAGTTAGAAATGTTTAAAAATATTTCATTATATGACTTGAAAATTTAATACAAGATCCATCGTAAATTTTTCTACCTTAATCAAAAGAAAAATATATACACCGTCAAGTTAAATTTATAAGTGCGTTTGAAGTTGGTTCATATTTTTACAACATTGGAATGATTGCAACACGATTTAGTAGCGAAATCCTTATTTTTGTATAATTTAAAAGCGTATAACTGTAAATACATGAAAATTTTAATAAATGCTTATATTCCTAAAACATACACCATAATATTTTGAAAACATAGTCTTTTTACGGACATTGTCAGTTTTCAATTTTTTTTTTTTTATAAATATCAATAAAATTTTATTTTTTGGGAAAAAAGCGTGACAATTTAATGCAAAGCTCCTAATATTCTGTTACAATAGTATTTGGAAAATATAAAAAATTCATTGGCTCAATTTTTTTTTAAAAGCATTAAGGTTAGAATTTTGACAACATTTATACAAATTTAAAATTTAATAATTATTTTATAGTTATTAAATATCT
>NW_021770320.1:36176-45772 GCF_005508785.2 Acyrthosiphon pisum | reverse complement strand
AATAATTGCGCCCTTGGAACGCAGTTTTTAAATCGTTAGATTGAGCTCCTCTACTTAATTTTTCCCAATTTGAGGACTGGTATTTATACATTTATTTAAATGTTTGTGTATATTTTATACCCATTAAATTATAATGATTATTATACTAACATAATATCTTAAAAAATGATTTATGTATTTATTAATATATTGTACCTATACGTACCGAAAATTAAATATATGATCCAGGAATACGTCACCACCATTGCCAATGTTGAGCTGAGACTAAAGCAAATATTTTTTAATAATAAAATCAATTAATGTTTATCCATAAGTTATGAAAAATGTAAGCCTATATTATATTATACTTGTTTTATGTATTAGAAACGCACCAGCTCTGACGCATTTAAAGGTATAAATAATTATAATTAATATAAAAGTTTCAAGCATAGTATCATCTACTGAAGTATCTTCAATTGTTAATTGAACTATTTTTAAAATATTTTTTAAGAAAATTCACAATATAGAAAGGCCTATCTATGCATTTTAAATATTTAGGCAGTAGAGTCACTTTGACACTTTGATACTGATTTATGGTTTGTTTTTTCGTGGCCTTCTAACATAATATAATATAAACTAAAAGGTTAAATAAATAAATAATTATAAAAAATATTTCATATTTTTTTTTTTTTTGGGGGGGGGGGGGGGGGTTAACATTTAATCAGCCCTCACCAAAACCCACTTAGTTACGCCTGATACATATACATAGAATTGTGGCCTGGGTAATACATTTTCCTGGCCTGAATTTTATTCCAGGCCGTCCCTGACCATAAATATGATTTATGGTTTTTTTTATTTTATACCTACGATTCATAGTAAATTTTTGTACATACACATATTTTAATTGTTGAGATATTATAATAACCATATTAATATCTCATAATATTAATTGCCTCTTACCTGTTGTTATTGTAATTTATTATAAATCACTCCCTCGCGTATTTCTGTAACATGGTCACAGGATCACCTAAACTTACATTAAAGTTACCTACATATACGCTCTATGATCACTGCATTATAATATTTCCTATGTGTCATGAATACATTATATATCCTTAGCATAGATCTTGAATTGTTAGAATAGACAATTTACTTTTCATACTTAGATACATATGTATTTTAGTTGTGGTGAAATATTCGGTATTACTACTGTATCAAATTGTGCTATTTATTTATAGACCTATACCCAAACGGCTAAACACATACAAATAATTTTTAGTTTTATATTTGATGTATAGTTTAAATTTTAAATTATTTGATTATTTATTACATCCAAGTATATAGGATGTACCTACTGTATACGCATACAATTTGGGGGGTCAAAGTAGTTTTCGAAATATTTCAAAATAGTGAAATATTTCAGTATTTTAATAAATTTTGTTTTATTTATAAATAAATTTTATATTTACATATAATTGTCATAAATTACCTTCATAACTGTATGGTACCTGTATGTATACCTAACATTTGGAATTATACATTTAAAATGGTATTCAAAATTTTTAAATATGTTGATGTTTAAATGATACAAGTAGGTACACAATATTATACATGCATATTGCATATTATATACGTACTGTATTTATACATTAGAATTTAAAACACTGAATATTGTGTTAAAAAAAATTTCAATGTTTTACGTTTTTGTGAAATATTTCACCATATTGTAGTGAAATATTTCACATGAAATATTTCTTACTTCAAACACTAATTATTATTTATGATCAATGATATTACTTATTAGTAATACATTTTAATATATATTACACAAACAGAAGGTATAATATACACCACTCCACCCCGGCAAACATGTTATCTGTATAACTGTGTATCAATACCAAAAACAAACACGTCGTGTACATAGATATTATTAGAATATTTATCAACTCGCGATATAACGAATTTCAAGGGACCGAGAAAAAAATTCGTTATATCGAAAGTTCGTTACATCGAAATTATATTATACCGCGATATTTTCAAGGGACCGGTAGTTTTATTCGTTATATCAAGATTTTCGTTATATCGATATTCGTTATATCGCGAGTTGACTGTATTTTAATATGTATGGTCAAGTATCACTCTTGTAGTTAGTTCAATCATACATTTATGATATAAAATCATTACTCATTATTAGTGAGACACTGAGACTTAAATGTTAGGTACAGAAAATATTAAAAGTATTTAAAACAATTCAATAAAAAATATAATAAATTATCCATAGTGTTTCGTAGGTCAAAACTCGTATTAATTTAGTTTCTATGTTAAATATAATATTTTAGATGTATAATAATATAATATACTGCCTAAGTGGGTATGTACAAAAACAAAAGGAGCGATATTCGTTTTTTCATAAGATCGTTAAAAAACTGTGGTGACAGAAACTTTGTCTCTTCAAGAAGAAATTGTGTTAATGCTTCTTTGTTAATTTCTTTTTCAATTATTTGTGCATGGTATGTTTATACTTTCTTAGCTTTCAAATATAACTCTGCAAAAAATACTTATTGCGTAAATCATATTTTTTTATTTTATACAAGTCGACAAATATACCTCAAACCACATTGATAGTTGGCGGTGCATTTTTTTAAAATACTTTTTTACGAAACATTAATAATTTGTGTTAATTAATTGTGTTTGAGTATAAATTAATTAATACAAAATTAATTTTTTTAAATCTTTTTCATGCATACATTAATATAATATTATGCATACAATAAGATTGATGCGCAAGATTTGGATATACAATGCAGATTGGCAAATTAATTAATTATAATGTTATAATATTATGTTGTACTACGACTTGTATATATCTTAATGTGTACTTATAGACTAATACTGGACGGGTAACTCAAATGATAAATTATAACCAAGATTTGTATAGTGAGTTGTTGTTTTAATGCACACTATAACAATTCTAACATAAATATAATATTTAAGGCCCTTTTGGCCCAACAGGTAAAACAATATGTAAAACAATTAAATTGTGTGTTTGACTCAACCAATAACAATTATTAAATGTAAATAATAATAACATAAAATATGAAACTCACAGTTTTGTGGTGTACGGGACGGGTACGTACAATAATTGTGCGTGTCACCCGCTCACCTAAATACTTCGTGCGCACTCTCTGTACACACCGACCAACCTGTGTTATTGTGTGTATGTATGTATAGCACTCAACAGAAAGTGGACAGGGTCGCCGAGCAAATCCTGTGAGTGCTAGAGTGTGGGTGGGTGTGTAAAATATGTGTATATATGTGATGTGTGTGCTTAAAACTAACAACAGAAGGGCTATTCGGAAAAAAATGGTAGGTAACTAAAACTTAACGAGATATAAATCGCTATATTACCGTAAAAACAATATATATATAATAATTACCAATTGGTAAAAATGTATAAGCATAACAATAATATAGTAGGTATACTCTTCGGCTCAACAAATGTTATAATATAATAATAAATAATAAAAACTCACAGTTTGTCGGTGCTCTGCTGGCCAGCCGCTACCTGTACTGTATAAAATAATTTGGTAGTTGACACATACAAAACACACAACAGTGGCGAATAGCGCACATTAAATATAATATAATAAATTAAATGCACGAATTGTGCTTACAAAAATACAATAATAAATCTGCGGCGATTAGCGCCCTTGATACAAATATAATAATAAGTCCGCGGCGATTTGCGCGCGCACTTTACAATATAATATAAAAACAATATAAAAGAATTGTGGCGATTCGCGCTCATAAATAAAAACAATATAAAAAACCAAAAGCGACGATTTGCGAACGCACAACAATATTAAAGGACGGCGATTTGCGCCTGCGATGCTATATAGGTCGTGTCGACTGTGTGCGACGAACGAAAGAACTGATTGCCGCACCGCGCCTGCCTTTTGCTGGACAATGCCCGGTCGCGGCCTAATCTAAATATTATGTAATAACTGTAACTTATATAATAATAATCTTAATAATAACTGTGGTGTGTGTGATCGGTGTGATGTACTAGTGTGTACCTATAATATGCGAGTGGCGGTGACGATGGCGCGAACATGTGGAGTGCAGCTGACCAGCAGCAACCATAGCTATTCCTATATAATAAATTGAGAATTGACATTTATCACTCATTATATATATAATATAATCGTCATATCCAACCGACATACGAAAAAAAATATTTATTTTCTCTTCTTTGAAAGTAACAGAATTCTCAATTTTATTATATTCAATAATATTTCATATTCTAATTAGGTAAGGTACGTGTTAATTTCAGAATTTATTATTACTTAGTAATTTATATTATTATATATTTATAATTTCAATTATTAACGTTAGAAAATAAAACATGTAAAATCCCGGAAAATAATCGAACGGTTCCGGAATGTAAATATTCGGACTGTAATATCACGGACCGTAAAAATCCGGAAAATTAAAAAAAACGATACTAGCGCTCTCAAGTAGAGTGCCTTAAGGGGCCTGCTCGAGTGTCTTAATAAGGCGCAATATTTAGGCAATATGCAATTTCCTGGCCGCCGCCTATGGCATTTGAGTTGGCTGTCAATAATGATTACATGATAATGGTAGTAAGTGTGAGTGATTGTATACTGGACACACGTATTGTCAACGGCACTACCGACAAAAAATAAAATGCATGATTTTTTGCTCAAAACATACTTTAATGGAAAAACTCCCACGCATCGTAGAGTGGTCTGATTTGATTAATTTTTTTTCTCGTTAGAAACAGAATAATTTTTTACAGTGTCCATTGGACTTCGATGTTTAATTTCGTTGCTTAAACAAATATAATAAAAATAACAACATCTTGTGAAAGTTGGTCATATAAAAATCGTGTTATATGGTTTAGAAATAGAATTTTAAAAATCCAAGTCCAATGTGCCATGTAAGAAGTGTTTCTCTTTCATAAAAAAAAATAAAATAAATGATCGAAATCGGAACACCACGAGGCGTGAAAGTTTTCCTGTAAGGCATGTTTTTGAGGAAAAAAACAGTTCACGCGCAGGCTCCTTAACAATAAATATTGTAGATATTTAAACTGTTAAAACCACAGGTATTATTGATCTATGATCATATTGTTCCATGTTATAATGGTATTACAAATATAAAAATTTAGAATAAAATTAGCAAAAGATTTATATTAGTGTATTAGTTCAATAAAATGAATAAAGTAAATAAAGATACAAAAATGGTTTGGAAAGTGATAAATAAATATTTAAATAAGAATTAAAATAATAAGTTAATATACTTTCAGTTAGTACCTATTTAACAAATAAAATTATGTTGTTGTTAAAAACGAAGACAAAGCTAAATAGCTAATTAATTTTATAATTTATTAGTGGGTGAACTTTAAATATAATAAAACGAAATACCTACATTTTTATTAAGAATAATCCAAATTTTTTATTCTTTAAACTATATCACAAATAGAAAGATCACACATCGTTCTACAGAAATTAGAAATGGATTAGGTATCATTGCTCTCAATACCTATGTTATTTTAAAAACAAATTTCCGAATACATATTATACGTACTTGATTATTTAGAGCTCATAACATATTAACTTCAATTTACTACTTTTGACGGAGACTTTTCCAAAAATTCTAAACAAACTCATATTGTACCTCAATTTTTAAAAGTGGAAAAAAAATGTTTGTACAAATGAACACCATATTTCTTTAACTTTCACATTTGTTAAAAATAATAGAAAAATGTATTAAAACTCAGTTAACTGACTTTTAGAGAAATCATTTATATTTTCTGATTATCAGTTTGGGTTTAGGATAAAAAAAAAGGTACTTCTTACCCTGTACAAGCCCTTGTGATCTTGTTAGTTGTATTCATAATAAACTATACATGATGGTAACAAGGTACTTGATATTTTACTTGTGTACAAAAGGCGTTTGATTGTGTTGACCATTATAGTATTTATAATTTAATTGAAAGTTTTTTTTAACAAATCGTCATCAACAAGTTCAAGTTAACAATGAATATATTGAGTATAAAGAGGTAAAGTGCAGGTGTTCCACAGGATATACAATGTATAAATTCATTACTAGGTCTATTAATATTCATTATTTATATTTTTAACTTAGTTATTTTAAAGTGTGAAGCTCAAATTTTGTGTATTTCTGATGATACTAGGTAGGTACACATAAAATGTATGATCAAGATAAGATAAGATAACTCAATAATCTACCAAGGTGCTGGCAGTTATTAAAAATGGTTTAATTTTTAACTGTCTTGAAATAAATTTCAATAATACAACTTGTCTTCCATTTTCAATTTCTTAAGCATATAATATTATTGAATGCATTAATATATTTAACTAACATTTTTTAAGCTAAGTATAAAGTTCTTAAATCTTAATAATATTAATATAATCTGTAACTGTGTCTCATTTAAATCCGCAAACTCTGTGAAATAGGTACCTACCTCGGAATACTATTGATCTAAATAAATAAATCTATATATTTAAAATACTTACATATATAATAATATATATTACCAAACACTATGCAGTAGATTTTATGTACGATGTACCCACAGTGTGGGTTAGCACAGTGTTGTGTTAGCACAATCAACTATATTCTCATGAAATAGCCACGTGCTAAGTGGTGTCTATGGGTATGGACTAGGTCAGGGATAACGAAGCTTACTATACACACGTGTCAAAAAAAATTTTTGGTTGGATTTTATTTTCACTGTGTGTTGTCAACTAATTTGATGGCCTTTTTTTTAATTTAAAAAAATTCCTACCTTATAAATTACTTGAATCATAAAAAACAAGTCATACATTACATTATACGTTTTAGTCTAAGCGTCACTATGTGCTAATAAATGGTTTTTGATTACGACCTTTTACGACGAATGGTCTTTTTAAGGATTGCATTTAAAAATCCTTATAAAACAAAATATACCGATATATTTTATAGAAATTATAACATAAGAACACTAAAAGTCTAAAACCATTTTATGCTAAAGACAGTTTGCTAAATTTATATCACCTCAATTGAAGTGAATTTTTTTTTAATCATAATTATCATTTATCATATGTACCCGTCAAAATACGATTAATAGTGTTTTTAGATTAAGTAAGTATTTGAATAAGAATTTGGGAAAAGTGATCCTCTTAATAGGTATTAGTATTGGTATATATAGATACTAGATAGGTAAGGTAGGTAATCAATTTGGCATTAACATCAATATTTTTAATAATTTTAACAGTTACAATAAATATATTAGTATAAAAATGAAATTTGTACCTATTGAAATAATGCCTATATTGTGATATTATCTTACAACAACCAGCAGTTATTATTAGACATTTTTGTTTTGGATTGTATATATTGTATATATTCTAATTTTTACAAGTTAAACTAGGTATAGAACGTTGTATCTCCTACACAAGCTTGCAGCATTTTTGAGACATCATCGTTTCATATCGTATTGTTGTATTTAATTTATTAAAATTTGTGAAATGAAAATTAAATAAATAAATTATTATTTGTTAATATATAATATGTGTATTTAATTTACTATCGATTTGATATTTCTGAGCAAATCGATTTATTAATTTCGATAAATTTTTTTGGGCTTGTGACCTGTGTACACTGTGCACTAAGGTATTTTCTAAAAATCTGAAGACAGTAAGATACCCTATAGTAAAACTAGTAAAACTAGTAATATGTTTATATTTAGTAATATTTCTATAGGTAAGGTATATAGTGATATATCTTGTTTATATTTATTTTTAGTAGCTTCGGTTTCTTCAACTAAGTGCCTAAGTATAAATTATAATCAATAGTATTACCAATATTATTTTGTAGTTAAAACTTAAAAATGTATAAAATGTTCAATTTGCATAGTTATGAGGATTGAAAATTTAAAACAAGGGGTTTCTTAATATTTCGTACTGTAACCAAAAAATCTAAAAACTATCTATATAAGCAGTTTTTTTTAAAAATAGGCATATTTTATGTTCAAATTTGGACATAATTAGATATTTAATCGAATAATGATTTTTTATTTTTTTCGTACTATTTTAAAAATATTATTCGTGGGTACTGGGTACCTACCTATATTTGAAACATTTAAAGTACCTATATCAAATTTAATGTATTCGCCAAAAATGAATTCAACCTATAATATACTATTTGGGTATGGCCGATTTGCACTTATTTTAGTCGAACTGCATTTGGGCTCAAAAAAGGTATTCTGACAAAAATATCATGCATTTGAAGGGGTTAAACGTTTATAATACACTCATTTCCCTCCCCACTTACAGGCTTAGGACTGACAATGATTGTTAAAAATATTAAAAGTTAAAAATGATTGTTATATTATACATACCATTGTCCATTACATGTTAATATAATATTAAATATACATATAATATTAAATCAATAAATATTATTATTGTCATTATTATACCTAACTTTTTTTTTAAACTTATTTTGATAATTTTTGTAGTAATAATATAGTATATACATATAATTTTTTTTATTCTTTTTTTTTAAAATTATTATTTTAATTGTTATAATAATAAAAGTGACCGTCCATAGTGACCTGAAATTTTAACTCCTTTTTTTGAACGAGTGCAGTTCGACCACTACTTGTTTTTAACTCAAGTGCAATCCGACTATCCCGTACTGTTTTACTAATAGTAAAATAAATTAATATTATAAAATATATATTTTAATAGGTACCTCATAGGCGTAGGGTGATCAAATATATTGAGTGTGGGAGGGAGAGCTGCAAAAACAGTTAATAATGATAAAAAAAAAAAACACTTTAAACTACATGAAATACAAATAATTCTGGGGGCTAATTCCCCAAGCCTCCCCCAAGCTACGCTTATGAGGTACCTACTTAGTAATATAGGCTGACAAGCTTTCGCTCAAATTTCGTTTTTCGTACCTATATATGAAAATATGAAATGATTTATCATCGAATTCAAAATTAACATGTGTAATTTTTTTTCAGGTAAGGTTACATATATAGATATATCATTTTTTGCACTGTTTAGGAATAGGAACTAACATACGCAACTTTTTTACCGTGTACGAACTTGCATGTTGGATATAGCATTTTTTCCACAGTCTAAGGACTGACATTTTTTAGATTCTGAGTGGAACGATGAATGTATTGATTTTACAATGATGTGTGTTTTTTTATTTTTTTTATTTTTGTGTCTGTCATCACCTTTTAGGACAGTAAAAGTGCTTGGATTTTCTTCAACAGTACCTTTTCTGAGAGGAAAGTGAATTCTAGTTGGTACTTTAGGGGGTCAAAAGTAACATTTTTCCAATAGTTTTCAAAGGCGCCGTGAAAAACAAAAGAAAAATTAAGGAAAAACGGGAATTTTTACGCAAAATCTGTTTTCGAGAAATTGATTTTGGTTTTTGGTGTAACATTAAAACGAATGACTGTAGAATGTAGATACATGAAATTTTCACTGGTTGTTTATATTTCCATTTTCTATACATGATAAAATTTTCATTTGTTTTGAGCTGTTTACGGATAATTTCAGTTTCCAATT
>NW_021770320.1:32393-36076 GCF_005508785.2 Acyrthosiphon pisum | reverse complement strand
TGCCCTTATCCGAATGATGATCTAGCGGTAACAGCGTCGTATGTTGTAATTAACAAATTTGTATATAAAGTTGAAACACCACTAAAAGCTGTAGACATCTGTTTCAAGAGTTTCTTTGCTCTCAATTTGAGTTATCCTACAGAGTGTGATCATGTTTGGGAATTTGTCCAAAAGTTCTTTTATGACATAAACACCAACCATGACAAGCAGTATCAATCTGTCGATAACACAATAAATGATTTTAAGTATATACAAAATTTATCAGAATAAGTTAAGGAAGAATTGTAAAATACTTTTAATATTTCACTAAATATTTAGTTTTTTTGAATTAATTAGTAATATTTATAAATCTTCATTTTATATATAAATTAATAATTAAGTAATATTAGGTCATATTACTTAATTTATTCATTTTTTTTATCATAACTTAAAATGCCTCAATGTTTTAAATGTAATATTCAAGTTGATAATTATGAGCTATTATTCTTACACTTTAAGATTTATCATTCTTTTAATATAACTCACTATGAATGTAATGAAAATAACTGTTTTAGATCATTTGAAACTTTAAACTCATTTAAAAAGCATGTTAACAAAGTCCATCAACCAGGCATTCCTCCTCATAGTATAAATTCACATACACATATACCTCTTTTTAATTCAATTGTTCAGCCTATTTCATTAAATAGTGAGGTATTTGAATCCAATAATGTAGGTTCCTTGCATGAAGCATCGACTACAGGTACAGATGCTGAAAATATTGACTTTGAATCTCTTGTTTATAAAAATGCAATCAATTTATTATCTAAATGGTATAACCAGTCAGGTGTTCCAAGAAATAAAATCCAATTTATAATTGATGACTTCACATCCTTTCTTAGTGGCTGTTTACCTTACTTAAATAATGAAGTTGACATTTTAACTAGGACTTAACCATCTACCACAAAGAGCAGTTTTAAATTGAATACAATGTTTAATATACTAAGTAATCCCTTTAAAACATTGAACACTGAATATTTACGATTTAAAGCTTTTGATGAATTAGGCATCTTGATTAAACCTCGAGCAATTACTTAAGGTCAACGTCTAAATGGTAAGCTAGAAAATGGCCATGTTGTTATAGAATCAATTCCTATAAAAGCATACAGTGTACCATTAAATATATTGCTTAAACAACTTTTTGAATTTCCCAATGTTCTTAGCATGATGTTAGCTCATAATCAAGAACTATTAAATGATAATAGTGGTATAATTCATAGCTTCATTCAAAGTAATATGTGGAAACAAAAAATTGAACAAAATCCCAATAAAATATTATTTCCATTAATTTTATATTTTGATGAATTTGAAACAAATAACCCACTTGGGTCTCATGCTGGACTTCAAAAGCTAGGAGCTGTTTATTTAGCTTTACCTTCTTTTCCGCATGAATATTTCTCAAAATTAGAAAATATATTCTTAGTTTTCTTATTCAACTCTTTAGATAAAAAAAAAAAGTTGGAAACAAAGAAACATTTAAACATTTAATTTTAGAAATAAATGATTTAGAATCTTCTGGTGTTGAAGTAACTGTCGATAATAAATTATTCAAAGTCTATTTCAACTTGGCATTAGTTGTAGGTGACAATCTTGGACTACATAGTATTTTAGGATTTTCTGAAAGTTTTATTTCCAATTACCCATGCAGATTCTGCCGTAGTTCTAAAGAAGAATGCCATAAAATGTTATTTAAAATTAATGACAAGTTACGTACAATTGATAACTATGCTACTGATGTTGATGTAGAAAATGTTTCATTAACAGGCATAAAAGAACTATGTATTTGGAATAGTATTGAATCATTTCATGTTGTAAATAATTTATCCGTAGACTTAATGCATGATTTACTCGAAGGGGTATGCAATTATGATATGTCGGGAATATTGAGAAGTTTTATTTTAGATTCTAAATATTTTAGTGTGGAAACTTTAAATAGTAAGATTCAGTTATTTGATTATGGTCCAATTGAAATAAGGAACAGACCGCCTCTAATATCTGAACAAGCACTAAAAAGTACCAAGTCTATGGCATGTAAAATGTCAGCTGCAGAAATGTGGTGCTTTATTCGTTATTTTGGTTTAATTGTAGGTGATATGGTTCCAATAGGATCAGAATTTTTTCATTTATATATTCTATTAAAACAAATAGTTGATTTATCAACATCTAAATGTATTGGGACAGGGTGCCCTTCACTTTTAAGAGAACTAATAACTGAACATAATTCCTTATACATTAGACTGATGCATACTCATTTGAAACCTAAATTTCACTATCTAACACATTACCCATATATAATGGAAAATGTAGGCCCTTTAATAAATATATGGTCAATGAGATTTGAAGCGAAACACCGAGAATTTAAAATAGCAGCGCAAGCCATTTCCAGTAGAAAAAATATTTGTTACACGTTGACTCTAAAAAAACAATTAAAAGTTGCTCATCAGTTTTCTCAAAATGTCAATAATCGTTATTCTTCAAAATGGTTCAGTGTGGGGAAAGTGGTACAGTATCCTGAAGAATTAAAACAAAATTTAGTATTAAGTTTAAAAAATACATGTATCAATGGTTCACAGTTTGTTTCATGGATCGAAATAAAAGGTACACGTTACACTACCAAAAATATGTGTCTTGTACTCGATTTATCAAATTTACCTGTGTTTGGACTTTTAAAATATATTTGTATCTTACCTAATCTCATTCCTATAGCCATATGTGAAATGTTCAATACTATTTGTTTTGATGAACATTACCAATCATATGTTGTTGAAAAATCCACATCTGTTACTTCTATTGGATTCAAAGAATTAATAAATTATAGCCCAACTTTTTGTTATGTTCAACAGAATGGCTCATGCTACATACCATTGAAATAATAATAGTTGTATAGTTATATCATTCATTTATAGTTATTTTCATTTTTTTTTCTAATATACCCTTTTAAGAACATATTTTTTAAACATATGAATTTTACATGAAGTTGTATTTTGAACATATTAAGTAATAAAATATAAATATTTAATACATATATTATTCATGTATTTTGATCTTTGGATCTATTCCTTTACCTGTTCTTACTTACTATAGTTTAAATGATTTGAAATATTTGTATTGTTTTGAATCCAACAATTATTAATTGTAATTATCTAAATCCAAATTAGAAATTAACGCTAATAGTTGGATAATATATACATTATACAGGTTTCCAGTACAAGAAAAAGCAGGGGCAGTGATAATCTATTGGCAACTTAGGGGGTTACGAGCTTATCCCCCCCCCCAAAAAAAAA
Source organism: Acyrthosiphon pisum (assembly GCF_005508785.2). Lineage (NCBI taxonomy): Eukaryota > Metazoa > Arthropoda > Insecta > Hemiptera > Aphididae > Acyrthosiphon > Acyrthosiphon pisum. Next base: position 32,753 of record NW_021770320.1, on the reverse strand, counting down.
AGGTAAGCCTAACACGCGAATAAATTTTTTTCGAATAGGGGGGGGGGGCAACAACAATAATATAGTTGTTATAACTATAAAAAGTTGGTTATGTTTACTATACAAACTAAAAAATAACTGTTCATTTTAGTTCTTAGTACTATATATGACAGTAAAAAGTACTATGCATTTAGTCACGTGAACTATAAATAATAGTTACCAATGGAACTATTTGTATAGTAGTTGCAACTATACAATAACCAACTAAATGGAAAAAGTGTTTATAACTAAATGAGTTGCTGTCACTATAGCAACTCTAAATCTTGGGTTAGTAGAAATGTTTAAATAGTTGCAGCACTATTTTTTTTTTTCGTGTACGTA
>NW_021770320.1:26538-32343 GCF_005508785.2 Acyrthosiphon pisum | reverse complement strand
TATGTAATATTATTAATTTGTGAGAAAAAAAAAATTTTTTTTTTTACTTTTAACAAGAAGTTTAATTTATTTTCACTTGAATATTATTTTGTATTTTGTTGATTTTAATTAAATTTTAAAGATGATTTTTTTTGTTTATTTATTTTATTTTTATGTAGCTATATTCTATGCATATTTATTTTAATTTTAATATAATATTTTTACCTGGATGTTATCTTTTAAAACATCAATAATTGCTTCACACACTTCAGGAACTATGTTGCTTATAACTTGTTTGGACATTCTGAACAAATATTGTAAGCTTGTGAATGATTCGCCAGTTACTAGAAATCTCAGGGTTACTGCTAGCCTTTCCTGCACTGAAATCGGTTCTCTTAAAATTGTTTCACTTTTAACAATTTTAGGCCCAATCAAATTTATAAGAAAATCAAAATCTGTTGATGTCATTCTCATAAAATTTTGAAATTGTCCATTTATTTCTTGTATCCTTAAATCTTGTAATAAAGTGTTTCCTCCTGTCTCTTCACGCCGAGTATATAAATGCGTTGTCCACCATCGTCTTCGTCTTTTACTTTTTTTCTTCATAGCGAGATGAATATAAATGTACGCAGCAGCAGCTATTTGGAGCGACATGATTAGTGTCTATACTCGGACACTGTGAAAGTAACACTGACGTTTTTAATGGAAAAATTGAAATGTTACATGTTACATGTACATGTTTCAGGTACATGTTACAACTTTAATTTCTGTTGTAACATTTTGTCAAACTGTTACATGTTACAAGTTCACTATTTTGTTACGCTAGTGTGTACGCACCTAAACAACAAAGACATTTATGATATTAAAAATTTGTGCTATCATATAATAAAAGTGGAACCTCCAAGAAAAAAAAAAAGAACTACCACAATGCAAAAATTGCCAAATGTTTGGTCACACTCAAAACTACTGTTTCAAAACACCAAAGTGTGTAAAATGCGGTGAAGGACATACTTCACAAAATTGCCCTAAGTCTAAGAAATCAAAGGCGAAATGCGCTAACTGTGGTGAAGGACATACCGCAAATTGGAAAGGATGCATCATTTATAAAAATGCAATAGAAAAAGCTCATCCTAAAAAAACTACAGCAGTACAAAGAATACAACAAAATCCTGCGAAGCCAGTCACTCATGAAGTTTCTTTTGCGCAGATGGCTGGTTCTTCGAACGAAAAGCAAAAGGGTCCACTGACTCAAACCCATACACAACAAAAAAAAAAATGTACCGTCACTATCTGACGTTATGACAGCATTAACAAAATTAAATGAGAGGTTGGACAGGCTTGAAAATAGCCAGCCCAAAACCAAAGCACAAAAGAGGAAGAAATGAGTAGAACTCTTCGAATCATAACATGGAACGCTAACGGCCTTGTACAACGTAAACAAGAACTTGAACATCTTATGAACAACGAAAAAATTGACATAGCTTTAATTTCAGAAACCCACTTCACATCCTGGACCACTCTATAATTACATGGCTATCGAATATATACAACAGAACATCCTAGCAATCGCGCACATGGAGGAACTGCAATAATAATAAAAGAATCAATTAAACATTATGAACTTGATAAACATCCTCAAGAACATTTACAGGCAACTAGTGTCCATATTAATGACGGCAACAACGATTTAACCATCTCTGCTATATATTGTCCACCAAGACATAAAGTAGATGACAAAAAATTTATTGAATTTTTCCAGACACTCGGTAGCAGATTCATTGCTGGAGGAGATTATAATGCCAAACACACCTTTTGGGGATCGAGATTGATTACCACCAAAGGGCGGGAATTGTTCAAATCAGCAAATACAATTAAAGCACAATTTATTTCAACTAGAAAACCGACATATTGGCCTACTGACCCAAATAAACTACCTGATCTTATTGATTTCTACGTAGTGAAAGGAATTTCATCAAACTATACGGAAGTTGAAGGATTAATAGAACTGACGTCGGATCACATTCCTGTGCTTCTCTCACTAAGCTCAGAAGTGATAATGAAACAAAAAAAAATGTCTATAACAAACAAAAAAACAAATTGGGACTTATTCAGAAATACGCTCGAAGAAAACATAATACTTTCAACTCGACTAAAAACAATAGCAGACATTAATACTGCAGTTAAAAAAATAACCGACGAGATTGTTAGTGCTGAGGAAATAGCAACTCCGGTAGCTATCAATGGTAATTACGAGTTAACCTACCCACTAGAAATAAGAAAACTAGTCCAACAAAAACGTCGAGCGAGACGAACATGGCATAGTACACGGAACCCAACGGATAAAACGGAATGGAACCGTGTTAGCAAAATTCTTCATGACAAAATCAAAGAAATGAAAAATGAAACGTTTAAAACATACTTGAGTAGTCTCACTGCGACGGTTAATACTGAATATTCGTTAAGGAAAGCAACAAGACACATGAAGAGGCCTCGTGTTCAGATACCACCTCTCCGTAAGGAAGACGGCACCTGGGCACGCAGCAAACAAGAAAAAGCCGAAATATACGCTCGGCATCTTGAACATGTATTTATGCCAAACACAATTAACTCTGAGCTCGACATTTTGCATTGCCAACCGCTTAATGCAACACGTGAAAAAATCAAACATTTCTCGCCGTTGGAAGTTGCTAAAGAAATTGATAACAATTTAAACCAAAAAAAATCACCAGGCTATGATGAAATTAGTCCAAAAATGCTGAAAGAACTTCCAAGGAAGGCTATTATTCATCTTACACACATATACAACGCTATTTTGCGCATGGAATACATTCCAGAACAATGGAAACGAGCACAAGTGATCATGTTACTCAAACCAGGAAAACCGCCTGAAAATGTCGCATCATACCGACCGATATCACTCCTTCCAAGTTTATCTAAACTTTTAGAGAAACTTCTGCTTAAACGCCTAAAACCGATTATAGAGAGAAAAAATCTTATACCAGAACATCAGTTTGGATTTCGCAACAAACATTCGACAATCGATCAAGTACATCGAGTAATTAATGTGATTAGTAAAGCTCTTGAAGAAAAAAAGTACTGCTGTGGAGTATTCCTTGACGTAGCCCAGGCTTTTGACAAAGTCTGGCACAAAGGATTCCTTATCAAACTGCGTGATCAGCTACCACATACTTGGTGTGCACTTCTTGAATCATACTTGACCGACCGTCAATTTCGAGTCGTACACGAAGAAGCAATAACCGAATGGAAAGACATATCAGCTGGAGTACCGCAAGGTAGTGTTCTAGGACCTATCCTGTACTTACTCTATACGGCTGATATACCAAACGATAACAACACAACATTAGCTATGTTTGCCGACGATACGGCAAATTTATCAACACGTAATAGTCAGCTCACTGCAACTGATAACTTACAGAAGTCAATTAACAATATATTTGCCTGGACAAGACGTTGGAAAATTAAGATCAATGGCGATAAATCGGTGCACGTTAACTATACGTTACGTAAAACCGAAAATATCCAAATAGTATTGAATCAAACACCAATCCCACAAAAAGATTCAGCAAAATATCTTGGAATGCACCTCGAATCTCGTCTAAACTGGAAACACCACGTCTATCAGAAAAAAATTCAAATTAAAGAAAAAATGCGAAAACTTTATTGGTTAGTCGGACCCCGCTCCGAGTTAACCATCGAAAACAAACGTCTACTGTACGTAGCAATTATAAAACCGATCTGGATTTATGGCATTCAACTGTGGGGTTGTGCCAGTAAGTCTAACATCGATATAATACAACGCTGTCAAAACATCGCTCTTCGGACCATCACTGCAGCCTACCGGTTCGAAAGAAACAACGCAATTCACCGTGATATGATGCTGCCTACAGTAGCAGACGAAATTCAAAGGTTTGCTCGCAAGCACGAGACGAGGCTAGATCACCATGTCAATACACTAGCCATACAATTATTAGATAACTCCAAGGATATCAGACGTCTTAAGCGTCTGAAACCATACGACTTAATTAAATTAAATTAAATTAATTTAAATTAAGGCAGGAGCCACTTCATTGGAAGTGTCTCCATCAACGTGTAATATATATATTTTGTATCATAGTATGTAAAATATGTATAATTGTCAAACATATTTATAAAGACCTTTGGGTCGTTTAAATAATAAAGCCCCAGGGCATTTAAAAAAAAAAAAAAAAAAATATTACCGATGCGTGATTCATCACCACCACTGGATGAACTGCTCGCTCGTTTCGGTGGAAAATCTCTGTTTTCCAGTTTGGATTTTACAGCCGGATATTGGCAAGTGCAGCTGCACTCGGATGTTCGGAAATTCACAGCATTCACTTATTATGGTCGGACTTACCAATTCTGTGTAGTCCCATTCGGACTCAATATATCGAATACTGCATTCGGTCTCGCTCTTGAAGCTGTACTAAATATTTGTGTGAATGATATGGACGACCAATTAAGCGATTTGCATATATACGTTGACGACCTGTTAATATCGTCTACACATTTTTCCGAAAATTTAGCTGGGCTCACCATGATGTTTCAAAAAATTAAGATGTCAGGGATGACCCTGAATCTGTCCAAGTGCGAGTTCCTACGCCAAGAAATCAAATTTCTCGGACATGTCGTCACACCTTCTGGCATGTCCATGAACCCTAGGAAGCTGTGTGCAATACATAAATTTCCAGTACCACGGAATAAAAAAGAGTTGCAATCGTTCATCAGTTTTTGCAATTTATACTGCAAGTTCGCCGATCACCATGCGTCAAAGATAAGCCCGCTCATCGAACTCATCAAAACGGGTATTCCCTGGCGATTCGGGTCTGCTGAACTGCAAATGTTCAATTCAGTGAAGAAGTCATTTACCGACCAATATTAATCTCATCTCATGTTTGATTGTTACAAACCGATGCTAGTAAGCTTGGTCTTGGCGCCGAACTTTTTCAGTACTCATTAACCGGTGAAAGGCGTACCATCTCTTTTGCTAGCAGGACACTCAATTCCACTGAGAAGAACTACTCCATTACGGAATTAGAACTGTTATCGGTGGTTTTTGCCTGCGTCAAGTTTAGAGTATTCATTTTGGGCTACAAGGTCAATGTTTTAACGGATCACCAAGCCCTCACGTTCCTGTTTAAGTGCCGTTTGCGCAATACCCGGATTACCCGATGGACGCTTTTGCTCCAAGAGTTTAACTTGAAGATCCAACATATTCCCGGTGCCACAAACATAATGGATGCCCTCTCTCGCAACTCGGTTGGACGTGATCAACATTATACTGATGAATCAACCACGGTATGTGTGAGTAATATCGAAATCAATGCAATCTCACCGAAGTTTCCACGACATTTTGAGTCATTTGACTCCATATTACTGTCACAATGCGATGATCCGAAGCTGTCAAAAATTTCTCATGTATTAGCAACACCATCAGCAGTATCTCCAGAAATGCTAAAATACTATCAGCTATTCAAAAATATAGTATTTTACAGAAGACACTCATCAAGTGACCAGTGGCTCGTATGTATACCCGAACACCGGATCAACGAATTGATTATCAAAGTCCATCGATAATTCGGTCACGTTGGACCAAAAAAATGTATCCTCGCTATTCGCGAGTTTTGTTTTTTTTCATCTTTACAAACTCGAATAAGAAATGTTGTACAAACTTGTCAATCATGTCAACGCGCCAAAATTTCCAACGCCCGCGTAGCTGGTAAAATGCGCTCGGTGCTTGCAGATGTACCACTAGGTCGTGTCCTGGTCGACCTCTATAGTCCGCTA
>NW_021770320.1:24569-26358 GCF_005508785.2 Acyrthosiphon pisum | reverse complement strand
CGTCCACGAGGCCACTGGACATACGCCTCAAGAATTATTTCTGAAAGTCGAGCGATGCAATCCATTCGATGCCGCTGTTGAATTTCCACTACGTGTCCCACTCGCACAGCAGACCAAGTGGATTATGGCACGTGAAGTGCAGATTTCAAAATCGGAACGACGAAGACAATGACATGATAGCAAGGGAAAACCGACATTTTTCTGGGTTGGAGCATTGGTCCTCGTACATGTTCACCGTTTGAGTTCTGCAGTGGATAAATGCATTCAAAAGTTTTACATGCTGTACGAAGGGCCGTTTGAAGTATCCGAACGGAAATCCGGAAATGCATATGTTGTTGTGGATCCCGTGACTCGAAGCATCCAGGGAACGTTCAACGTTTTTTTTTAACAAAATGAAGCTCATAAAATTATCTAAAACTTTTATATGAAATATTTTTTTCGAATTCGTAACTGTTTTCGAGATACACCTTCGAAAAAAGTAGAATATTACAAAAAATATCATTTTACCTCACTATATATTCGTCAAACAATCCATCATTTGTCTACCATATTCGTTTTTTTTATTTTTACTTTGCAACACCACTCCTTGGATATGAAAAAAATGTTCCTACATTACAAAATTTGAAAGTTGGCAACTCTAGTCATGACCCTCCCCAAAAAAACATCAAGGTTAGGACTTTCGTGATTATTTAAACAATAATATATGCATAAATTGCGTGTTTATTTTTTTTCAATTTATCCTTGCAATAAAAATGTTATACAACATATTATAAAACATATTCTACTTATATAAATTTAAAGTACATCACCATTTGCTCATAAAATCTTAATTTAAATCCAACTTCTCAGAATACTAATTTCAATTATAAACTTAATAAAATACTATAATATTGTTGGCTAGTAATAAATATAGATATAATAGTAAATCATTAGAAATGTTTGAGTGTTCAACTTGTCAATCCGTTACCCGTATGTCTATATAATTTTATATGCTTGCTACGGCATCGCCAATCGCTAATTCGGGTTCTAATAATAACTTGTTACAAATAATACTATGATATACACAACATTAGATATTTGATTCCATGTTTCTTAAAATTGTACTTGGAGTCAGAAATTATCAAACAAGCAGCAATGCTCTTTTATAACCTCTCCTCTACTTACGATCTGGTCGAAAAGTCTGGGAAGATTTGCCTCTTGAAATGGAATAAGGCCAAATGACCCAAATTTTGGGTCATTCATTGACTGGACTGATACGATATTGTCGCGCTACTAATACTTCAGTACTACTACACACGTAGGTACTGTATGTGCGGTACCATCGATATTATTATTATTAGCGCTCGCTCGCGTATTATAATTATTTAAATTTCATAAAAATCGGTCTAGCCGGTTCGGAGTTTGAAGATAAATATTTTCCATATTGTGACACGAGTTTTTTATATATTAGAAAGAGATATATTGTAATAAATTAGTAGTTAATATTTATCTTTAGTGTGTACTGTGTATAGTATTTTGGCGTTATATAATTATATGTATAGATGGGAACAGAGTTATTTATTTTTATTACCTACTAGTTGATCCCGTGCACTTCGTTTCCCGTTAAATGTTCCAACTCCATATGACTCAAACTTTGATCAATTCGTTTTTAATATTCGGTGTATGGTGTTCAAAATCTATCTTAACTTTTCTGTTGCCTGGTAATGACGTAGTAAATAATAAAATAATAACTGTTTTACGTGAGTTTTTTATGTAAGTTGATCATCTCCGGGTTTTCCTCTTTTTGAGC
>NW_021770320.1:23662-24519 GCF_005508785.2 Acyrthosiphon pisum | reverse complement strand
AAAGTGAGGTGTAAAGATAATTCTAATGTAAAGAATGACAGTGATATTTTAGTTTCAAATTCAAAACTAGTTATAGCCGTACCAGATAAAGATGAACAAAATATTATTTTGAGTAATCCGGTGCCTAAAAATCACAGTATATTTGATATAAAACAATATATTGATAAACAATTGACGAATACCGAGAAAACGGAAGCATTAAATACAATTTGGACACCAGGTAAAAATTATAATTTTCCTATTACGCTTTATGGTAGTAAAAATTTAAAATTTCAACTCTCGTGGTTTGACAAATGGAGCTGGATTGCTTATAGTAGTTTAGATGATGGCATTTATTGCAAATATTGCGTATTGTTCTGCGTCAAACAAGGTGGGAAAGGAGGCCAATCGCTTGGGCAGCTTTGCACTAAACCAGGCACCGGCAACCCGCGGCCCGCGGGCCGCATGTGGCCCTCGGAACTTTTTGCTGAGGCCCTCCAAATATAATTCATGGTGTTTAAAATTTTAATTTTGTAGCTTAAATTGTTATAAATATATAAATAATATTTAATCAATGCGAGATAAGCTATGATCGAAAACGTAATCTAATCTTATGTAATGTATATATCGTCGATTATGACAAATACGTATTGGTTATGGTCTTAGTGGCTTAGTGCAGTTCGTTTCGAAACATTCCAACGTGAAGTTTAAATTTCAACTGTTTTATAATAACCTATCAATTCAATGTCGAAAAAACGTAAAATTAGTGATGAACATCGTATATTCAACGAATCATGGACGGATTTATATTTTTTTATCGAAAATAAAGGTAAACTATTATGTTTAATTTGCAAAAAAACCATTTTAACTGTAAAAGA
>NW_021770320.1:22422-23612 GCF_005508785.2 Acyrthosiphon pisum | reverse complement strand
CTATTTTAGTTATTTTGTTGTGATTGTATAATATTATTCTTGGGTATACTTGAAACATCTAAAGTATACTATTATATATCTATGATAGTATCACGGTTTGTTGTTGATGTATAACGCGTTATAAGTACCTAATAGATATTATATGATTAATTTGGAATTTATTATAGGTACCTATTATAGGTCAATTGTTTTTAAATACTATAGACTATATTATGTCTTATACCTAGACTGACATACCGTCTCCGCTCAGAATCGTTTTTCTTATACAATGATATTATATCATTGAATTCAAATTTAATACTATCCATTATACAGTGACCCACTTGTAATCTACTGTACAGCAGAGCGACATCCACTTACCCACCTTATTATTATCAATAATGATACTGAAGTACCTAATAATATATTATATAAATATATATTGTTCATTATATGTATAAGTAAAAGTTATTTAGTATTTCAGTATGTTTATTTTTATTTTTTAACATATTATATTATTATATATATAAAAAATAAAAGTTGGATAATTTGTTTTGTGATAATTGTACAAATTTTAACAAAAAAATTAAATTATAGTTACTTAGTAACTTTTTTTTTAAGAATAAAAATCTAAATTGAAATACACAACCTTGTGCACTCGTACACTTTTCCAGTTTTCCAATTTTTCCCTCGGAGAGTGGCATTATTCAATGACAAAAAAAATCGCACTAAAAACACAGATTGCGCTTGTGCCGAACCTGTTCGGTATTGTATATTTTCAATTACGTTACGCAGCGGCAAGTGCGATTGTGTAGTGTGCTTTGCGACCAGTCCGAGCGATGACTTGGCCAATGCATCAAGACGCCGCCGCCGCTGTTTTACGGAGGACTATGGTGCTGCTACTTTTGCTGTTGACGTTCTCCTTGTCGTCGTTTCCATCGGTCACTGCTGAGTGCCTGGACAAATGCAGGTGTGATGGTGCTGAGATCTACTGCAATTTCATGAAACTGGACCGGATTCCCGACCGCATATCTCCGGATACCGAATTTCTGTAAGTCGACTATACGGAACGTAATAACAACGTAATAACAACGCCGGGTGTCAAGTTTTAAAATGTACATAAAATTTATGTAGAATTTTTTTGGATGCAGGGGGCATTTTCCGGGTTTCTTATTTAACGCCTTTTAAATTGCAATTAAATGTGAACTATA
>NW_021770320.1:19122-21112 GCF_005508785.2 Acyrthosiphon pisum | reverse complement strand
TAAGTATAGGTATCAAATACTGTAATAACTCGCAAATATTGGAAATGTTGAAATAGGTAATAAGAAAGCTTAAAACTTTTTTCCTTTTAGATTTTTGTAACTTAATATACCTATAAGATATTTGTTGCTTGTAATATTACTAATATTGTATTTTTCTGTATTTGTATTCAAACTTTGCTCTGTACTATTGGGCCTCGGCCCGTTTTATTCTACTGAATAAACTATTATTATTATTATAAATCTCGCTTATGACATGTATTATAAAATAATATAAAAAGTATGACATACTTTACTATGTTCTAACATCTAAATAGAAAAGAAACCGGTAAGTACCAGTAGTATATATGTACCATTCCAGGCCCTCCTCATTTTATATCAATACAATATCACAAAGAAAACAATATGCAAAAATATCAGTAAATCGAAATGCAATGATAATTAAAATATTTTTCGCAAAACTTATGAAATTAATCAATTAAAATTCGAAATGCAATAATAATTAAAATATTTTTTTTTGCAAAATGTATGTTATTGATATTTAAAAATTTGAATGCAAAATCCCCCAAAACATTTTTCAAAAACCGAAACGCTTTAATAATTAAAATATTTTTTACAAAACTTATGATATTAATAATTAAAATCGAAATTCAAAATTCTCCAAAATATTTTTCACCAAACTTATGATATTAATAATTAAAATTGAAATGCAATATTCCCCAAAAATATTTTTTACAAAATATATGATATTAATAATTAAAATTGAAATGGCAATATAATGTTTGCAGTTAGACATATTAATTTATTTTTTAATATAATTGTTCTATTAAAATCCAAAAATCTTTGAAAACGATTTTACAATATGAGACTAAGAGGGGGACTTATAAAGAATGAAAATCAAAAATGTTTAATGTAAAAATTAACATTCTAATATATTCCACATAGGAGTTGGCCGATTCACTCTTCGACCAAAAAACTATTATTAAATAATAATTATAATCCTTTATGCGGAAAAAATTATTTTTGTTAATTATTTTTAAATATAGTAGTAGGTTACAAATAAATAATGATAATAATCACATAAAAGTCTTTATGTTATGCATATAAAAAAATATTAATAAATATAGAAGTTGAATAAAATACAAAAATGTATAAATGAATACGTAATAACCTTGGATCACAACAAAATCCATAAGCTCGATTTGGAAATAATTAAGGGACTTATAAAACTGGCTACACTGTAAGTATTAAACACTTTTTTTCATGTGATCGTATTGTATAGCTGAGTGTAAATAAAATTTTATATTTTATAAATAGGGATTTAAGATACAATCTGATAAGAAACATTCCACCTGGGATATTCGATTCATTAACGTCGTTGAGTTATTTGTAAGTCAGCATGAACAGCCTAAAATATTTATATTATTAATATATTATAATAATTGTTATACTTTAATTTTTTGAATTATATATATTTTGTCTAAACAAAACATTAATGCTTTCTTCTATATCCTACAAGATATCCACAGGTACCTGAGTACAAAAAAAAAATAGAAAAACCAGTAAAATAATTTACATAACACAAGGCCAATAATATTATGAAATAATCATATATTTTTCATGATAATTATTAAAAAAACTGTATTGTATTCCAGGCACTTGAGCTATAATAAAATTAAGGATATCGAACCAAAATCATTTACCCATCTTACAGATATATAAACGTTATGAGTTATAATATACCTAATATAAACTTTTGAAGACATAGACATTACAAATTACTTATAATCCAGAATGTAAACATTTTTCAGAACGTTGAACGACAATCAAATAAGTAATTTGAAAAATGGTGCATTTGCAAACCTTTCGAAGCTTCAGACATTGTAAGAATATTGATTAACAAATACGCTAATGGTTATATTATATTTATTTATATAATATTATCATCTATACATTATCTATATAATAAATTATCTAATTATTAGATCATTGG
>NW_021770320.1:16249-17353 GCF_005508785.2 Acyrthosiphon pisum | reverse complement strand
CCAACAGATAACACTTTTTGATATTCATATAAGAAAAAATTAAAAAAATGTATATGGTATTATGTCCAATTTAATACAATCCCTTACAGTGGCCCACTTCTAACTTACTGCTCTTCATAATAAAAAAATCGAGCGTTTTTGTTTATACGGCAACGGCATACCATGCATCCTGAAAATGTTGATCAAAGGTTTTTACTTTTTAATACAACTATACAAGGTTCCAGGGAAGTCGTTCTTATAGCCATTTAAAAATATTAGAAATACATAAATATTCAAAAATTTTTTCATTTGAAGTTGAAATGTTGAAATTTGTTATCAAGTCAATTGAGTAGTTAAATAAAGTTAAAAATGTATAAACAATGTTTATTAAACATTCAATAATTAAAATTAACTTTAAAATTTACATATGCATATCCATTATCATAATTTCAATAAAATATAATATATTATGAACATCATTCGTAACCTATTGGCTATTAACAATATATTTAGAGCAGAGCTACTTCCCCAGTTCTTTTTTTTATTACGTATTTAACCTATTTTCAGTACTTAGTTGACTTTTATCATTCATTTTACTTTTTAATATTTAGTGTAATATATTTTAAATTATTTTACTGTCGATTATAACATTTATCCATAATATAAATACTTACTGCAGGTATTTCAAAATAATACATTGATTATATCTAAAGTGGAAAGAACGGACGGCGGTCAATATAAGTGCGTGGCGTCCAATTATCTTGGACGAAAATCTTTTGAGGCGATGGTTAAAGTAAACGGTAATATCATGTATATCACTATTATAGTCGCATATCATTATTATATTATCATACGATTTCTAAATCTGGTGTGACATTGAAATTCCAAAAATCAGAATTTCAATAATGCATCTTTCGTCAATCACTCTTTGTGTGATACAGAAATTTAATAAACCCATAGTTATAACCAGACGCGGAATTAGAACAAAAATTATAACATTATTAATTATTGTTATGTTGACGCTACACCACATGTGTTGTCTCCGTTTTACGACTGAAACATAGCAAAAACTGTTTGCGCGTGAAAGTATCGTGAAGTTACATCGTAACTAAGAAAATAAATTTT
>NW_021770320.1:15211-16199 GCF_005508785.2 Acyrthosiphon pisum | reverse complement strand
AATATCAAAATCGTTGAGGCTAAACCGTTATTTAATGCGGTTTTGTAAAAATTTAAATTTCAAACACTCCTAAAAATTTTTTGTCTTAGTCCGGTTGAGTTTTTTTTACAGATATTTAAAGAAAAACTTATGGAGAACCTTGTACCAAATTTTAAAAGCTTAGTTATAAAAGAAAAAAATTTTACGATTTTTCAACCACAAAATTACTTGCAAATTTTCGCAATTTTGACATATTTCGTATAAATTTAAACTTTAAGCACTTATAAAAAAAAATTGTGACTAACGATTTTGGATTTTTTTTTATCACTGTGAGAACAACTTATAAGAAACCTTGTATTAAATTTTCAAAGTTTTCTATCCAACCAAAAATTTTTTATCGTTATTTTAAAAAAAAATACTTAGAAAAATTGAAAATTTCATTTGTCTATAAATAGCTCAAAAAAAGTCGAAACACTTTGAAAATTTAACCCTGTATAGACAACGCTAATATAAACATCTGTTGCAAATTTCAAGTGCTTACAATAATTATTTTTTGAGTTACAGTAAAATTAAGTTTTCGTTTTTGTCAAAAATTGGTTTTGCGTAAAAATTCGCGTTTTTCCGTTATTTTTTTAAGGTTTTTCCTGCCGCTTTTGAAAAGTATTGGGAAATTTTCACTTTTGACCCCCCAAAGTACCAACTAGATTCACTTTCCTTTCAGAAAAGGTACAACTTTTGAAAATCGAAGCATTTTTACTGCTCCAAAAGTTGTCGTCAGACACAAAAAAAAAAAAAAAAAAAAAAAAACACACATCATTGTAAAATCAATACATTCATCACTTCGTTCAGAATCTAAAAGTTGAGATACCAAAATCAATCGTTTTGACAAAAATATTCAAAATTTGGAATTGGAAATTTTTAAAATTGAAAATTTATCAATTATTAATTCTAAATAACAGCAAATTATCATATACAGTTGCTTCACTCTGACACTATATACAGTGCTCTT
>NW_021770320.1:7783-15161 GCF_005508785.2 Acyrthosiphon pisum | reverse complement strand
AAATACTTACTGCAGGTATTTCAAAATAATACATTGATTATATCTAAAGTGGAAAGAACGGATGGCGGTCAATATAAGTGCGTGGCGTCCAATTATCTTGGACGAAAATCTTTTGAGGCGATGGTTAAAGTAAACGGTAATATCATGTATATCACTATTATAGTCGCATATCATTATTATATTATCATACGATTTCTAAATCTGGTGTGACATTGAAATTCCAAAAATCAGAATTTCAATAATGCATCTTTCGTCAATCACTCTTTGTGTGATACAGAAATTAATAAACCTATAGTTATAACCAGACGCGGAATTAGAACAAAAATTATAACATTATTAATTATTGTTATGTTGACGCTACACCACATGTGTTGTCTCCGTTTTACGAATGAAAACATAACAAAAACTGTTTTGCGCGTGAAAGTACCGTGAAATAAATTTTCTCCACATTAAAACGAACATTGTCTGTGAAATTCTAATTTGAGTTTTTCGATATCTAAACTACAAAAAAAAAATATTAAGTTTGAAAAACACAAAAATAATGGATTGTACCTAATTTATAAGTAATGTAATGAAAATAATATGTGTCCACCTCTACTATCAGATAGTTTAGATATTAAATGTAGTTTTAATAGCAACTATGCTAATTGCTCAAATTTATCGATACCTGACACAATAGCAACACCATCGTGTAAGCCTACTTATGCTCTACCAAATAGAAGAAACTTCACTAGAATTACGTTGCCAGTCTAATGGAATGTGGGAGAAAGAACTATATAGATGTCAACCATGTAATTACAATTTTTACATACAAATATAAGACTCTTATTTATATAATATATTTTACTAATTTACTTACCTTTCATTTTAACCAAATGCTTTTATTTGTGTTACAAATGTTAAAATTATGGAATAACAATTAATAATAATTAGGTTATTATAGGCATAATCGTTTGAAGTACTTACATTTTTAAACCATCAACAATATATCTATTCTATAAGCTATATGTACCTATTGGCTTTTATAATTTACGACTTATTATAATTTATATTTATATTTAAGTGGATATTTGCATTTTACCAACTGTCGAAGGAGTTGTATACACTTATGAAGGTTCTAATGAAAGTTTATCTCACGGGACGTTAATTGATCTTCACATTACAGTAAATGAGAACTGTAAATTTGGATACCATAAAGTTCATCCCAATAGTTTTAGAGTTTGTCAGAGAGATGGAAAATGGAAAACGGTTTCTGATAAATTATTTTTGAGTAAGTTTTGTATATTGTAATAATTTGTATGTTATAATAACTTCTTATTTAAATATTATAAGTCATACTTTTGGTAATATGTATTTGTATTATAATTTGTTTATATTTATAGAAATGTGTCCACCTCTAGAGTCAGATAGTTTAGATATTAAATGTACTCATAATGGAAAGTATGCTAATTGTTCAAATCCATCCATACAATAGCAAAACCAGTATGTAATCCATTATATACCACGTCAAATGGAAACGAAGAGGAACCACTTGAATCACTTTGCCAGCCCAATGGAACTTGGAATAAAGAACTATATAGATGTAATTAACATTATTAATTATTGTTATGAGGACGCTACACCACATGTGTTGTCTCCGTCTTACGAATGAAAACATAGCAAAAACTGTTTTGCACGCGAAAGTACCGAGAAGGTTACAGTCATAACTAAGAAAATTAATTTTCACCACATTAAAAACGAACATTTTCTGTGAAATTCTATTTTTAATTTTTCGATATCCAAACTACAAAAAAAGTTATGAAGTTTGAAAAACACAAAAATAATGGATTTTGAAACAATATCAAAGTTTTTCATTTAAGTGATATTAAGAAAATAAAAACGATATTTCGCAGATAATGTTCTGAAGTATATTGTATATCTATATCAATTTAGAATCTTAACTATCACCACAATTTGTAATCATTTTAATTTTACATGTAATACAACACAATAACTAACCTATACACAAGACACGTAAGAAAACACAAACATAACATTTACTCACTTAGTACTTTATATTATTTTTTTAAATAACTAATTCAATAATATGTATTATTTAATTTAGGTTTGGCGGAAGATGGTTATAATACCATGTTTGGAGTAATACAATTTTTTATTTTTATTATTATTATACTTGTAATTTGTGTATTTTATACAATCTTTTATCGTAATGTTAGTGCCTCGCTTATTGTGTAAAATGCAATATTGTAAAATATAAAATTAAGTAACCAGAACTTACAGAACTACAATATATAGTATAATATAATTTATTATTTTCTGTACATTCGACTGTTTTTAATTTATACGATAATTTCTAGTGAAATACGATAATTTTATAGACACTGTACAACAATCATCACTCCTTTCAAACCTGGCAAAACTGCGACTATTGCTTCATTAAATTACCTTAAATCTATTATACTTTATTAAATGTAATTCATTAAATTGTAATTATTAGTAGTTTTAGTGTATTAGTGTGTACTGTGTTTATTATTGTTATTTTGTTTCGATAATTTATATACTTGTTGAGAAATTATATACTACACCATTGTATAATATATGAAGCTGAATACATTCATTCAATGTATTTTAATTGTTTTGTCCTATTCATTTATTTATAATAATTAAACGGACGGAGTCTTTATACTATATGATTTAAATTACACCAGTAAGATATTACAATTGATAATAAAATAGGTACACAGAAGGAAATATACAAAAATTAATATATATAAATTATTAAGAACAATAATTATAAAAGTATTAAGATGATTAATAAAATATACTAAAATAAGTTAGTGTAAGAAAATATAATAATAAGCTTAACTAGATAAAATCCAAAAAATAACTATTACGGTGTGTTCGCGCCGTCGTATCACCATACACCCGTCACCGACCGGTTCGCACACATACGCACACACATTATTATATTGTTCCATTTGTATTGTATTGTTGTCTTTATTTTTGTTTAATTGTGTCAGCTGTGAATAATTGTGAGTTATATAATATGTAGATTGTGCGCGAATGCGCGACGCGTTATCAGCCACCACAGGCTGTATGCAAATTTAAAACGGCGGTCCTGTCCTCAGCCCGAAAATTGTGTCAATGCAGGAACCTGCACTTTTTCTGTGTGGCGCAAATCGCCGTTTATATTATTTTTCGTAGTTTTTTTGTACGTGTGAAAATCGCCGTTTATCATATTTATTGTTTAGGCACGAATTGCCAGCATTGGTTTTTTTATTATATTTATTGTTTAGGCACGAATTGCCAGCATTGTTTTTTTATTATATTTATTGTTTAGGCACGAATTGCCAGCATTGTTTTTTTATTATATTTATACTAGCTTCCAGTATGCCTCGATTCCGGGCGTTGTGGAAGCCGCCTCCGGCGCCTTCGTGGTGGTCATTGGTCAAGTGAAAATCGTTTCACGGGAAATTCAAAAATAAATTAAACCGTACCGAAAACTGTGACTTTGAGTGTCTGCGGTCTTATTCTCGTCTGGTGTAATACCGTGTCCTGTTGTATGCCCGGTTCTGTTTTGTTGACCGTATAAGAATTGTAATCGAATGTCTAGCTATCAATCATCGCTATATGCAAATCTAAGAGGTATAAGGCATCTGCGTATGGCGGATTGGACGCATTTCCCGTCGCATCCTAGATGTAAGTGAAAATCGGGGGCCTGTGGTTTTGAGCGGAATTTTGGTGCAAGTCATTTGTGATAAGGATTAGAGATAAAGCTTGGCGGGAATGTTTAAAATTCAAGAGTCTAGATATCCGTCACTCACGATCTAAATTGATGACTGAAAATCTACGTTGTCTCTGCTTTTGGTGTAAAAAGTGTAGAGTCGATAGCTGTATTTGATGTCTAGCTATCAGTCATCAAATCACACAGGAAGGCAATCCGACTGCGTCGGATCGCAAACGATGGGCGAATCCTATAATACCAGGTAGGCAATCCACGTGCGGTGGATTGCGGACCCCGTTACGTGCGTACGTATAACTGTAAAAGTGAAGGAAGGAAATAAAGTTTCTACTTTCTAGTCAATAATATATATTATAATGATAAAATCCGCTCGAAAACACGAAAAGTGAAAACGGTAGGAGGGAGATAAGGGAGCGACGTCGCGAATATAGTCGTGGTCAGGGCCGGATTGGTTAGGCGAGCTACCGAGAAAATCTCGGTGGGCCGCTTAAAGTTTGGGCCGGTCGTGTGAGTGTTGAGTGAATATAAACTCTTGTTTAAAATACGATTGGCCACCTATAGGCGTATAATAGCTACTAATAATTTTAGACGTAATTTTGAGCCAGTGAATATGTTAAATGAGCCGCTTAGAAGTGAAAATCTCGATGGGCCGATACATACCAATCCGGCCTTGGTCGTGGTGGTCAAGTGAAAATCGTTTCACTTGAAATTCAAAAAGAAATTAAGTCATATAGCTGCCGCAATTTTTTAGTGTCTAGGAAGTCAGTCACCCTGCTCGACTTTGGGCGTAGTCTGCCAGGTAGGCAATCTGACAATAATAAGTGGCCCTCCTGGCTCAACAGAATAAAATATAATAATAAACGGCCCTTATGGCCCAACAAAATAAATTATACAGCTATAGATATTTGAGCTGTACGCTCGTATTTAAATAATAACAATAAAAATAATAATAATATATGAATAAAAACTTAGAGTCCGTCGGTGCTCTGCTGGCCAGCCGCTACCGGGAGCTACGCTATGATAAATAATAATTATAACAAATAATAAAAATATGGTGATTCAGACACGTAAAAAGGTTACACAACGGTTAGTGCGCACTAAAAATAATACAACAAAAGTTCATAAATTGCGCTTACAAATACAAATAATAACGTTGCAGCGATTAGCGCCCTTGGTACAAAATAACAATATAAAACTATGTCGATTCGCGCCCACCAAAAACAATATAAAATCGAAACGGCGATTTTCGCATGCAACAATAATAGTGGTTCATGTTAAAATCTGCAAACCCGGTGAGCCAGCGTCACGGACTAAGATATACCTAAGGTATATCTTAGTCCGTGGCCAGCGTCTGCTGATCATGCACCAGGCCTAATCTACAATTATATTATAATAATACACAAACAACGAATTAATACAAAAATAAGATATTACAATAAATCAACGAATAATGTGTTGCGCGTGTGTGTGACGTGTGTGAGTGATACGGAGGACCGGCACCGCACGTGACGTTCGATAATATAATAATATATTATTAATAATAATTATTGTTCCGTTTTCGGGCGGCAACATGAGTAAAAATATGACACACTCTAAAGTCTAAATATTATGTGTATAAAAACTAAAAAGTTTATTAAAAAAAAATGCTTAATAACATTTTTAATGACATTGTGTACGTATAAAGTAGTATAATCAAAGTAATATACTGGGTGATTCTTTTATCAAACAACACTCATTATTTCAAAAAGTGTAACATTTTTTGAAAATATTTTTTTACATAGTTTCAAGTCGCTTATAAAACAACGTTTTTCTTAAAAAATTATATTTTTAAATATTTTTTATCCTTATAATTTTTTAAGTTTTTTACTTTTTTGAATGACAACATAGGGTTTTAATTTTATATTCCAAAGCAGAATATTTTTCTTAGTATTTTGATACATGAAAATCGAATTTCGGGTGAGTAGTTTATGAGTTATAAATATTCAAAGTTTAGATAAGTGGAGTGGTGTGGTAACAGAGGTGTACCCCGCGAAATGTTTGTGCACTTCACTGCTCATCTAATCTTAAATGTATAAGGATAAAAATTATTTAAAAATATAATTTTTTAAAAAAAAACGCTGTTTTATAAGTAACTTGAAACTAGGTAAAAAAATATTTTCAAAAAAAATTACACTTTTTGAAATAATGAGTGTTGTTTGATAAAAGAATCACCCGGTATATACAATTTAGAATAAAATTATTATACTATTTATAAAAAATTATAATTATGGGACGTTTACGAGCAACAAGTAACAACCAGTAACAAAAATTGATTTCAAGTTTTCAAATTGAAAACTTCTATGTTTATCTCGAAACATACTTTTAAACTTGGAAAAACTTCTTTCCAAGTCACAAGATACAATATTAGTGCATATTTAAAACCACATAAATCTCCAACTGCATGACGTCTGACAGTTCCTCGTTTTCGTCACATTCCGCTACCTCACCTTTGATTATACTATTGATTTTTTTTCAATTTAGAATATCTACAATTTTTATAGACGCATGTGGATATTGGGTAACTATAAATTTACCACTAGATAATCCAATATTTCTCGTCATCGCCGAGAACTTTTGGATGTACATTATAATGGGTTATTAAAATATAATAACCGTTATTTACGATCGACAGTAGGTATATTACAACTGTTTAATGAATAGAGATAGAATATTATAATGATTTTTATTCTAATATTTATCCAACTATATCGTGAAATTGAAATTCATTTTCATTCAATTATCCCAAAGTAATATTATATAAAAAAAAATTAATGGTCTCGGTGCCGGTAATTCATTACGGAGTAAAATTTAGGCAATTCAATGCACATATTGTATCGGCCTCGCACGGAACGCGCATGTGTGTGAGTATCTAAATCGATATTAGCGTGGGTGAACTATAATTACACGCGCACATAAAGATATTAATTACGCACACGCATACACAAGTCAGTGATGGACTTCGTTGATTATCGAGGCAATATTTTCAAAACCGATTTCAGAAACCAGTATTATAATTTAAAACCGAAACCAAAAAAATTGGATACCGGTATAAAATTCAAAACCGAAATCTGAAAAAATTGGAAACCGTTATTTTTTTTTTAGATTCTGAGTGGAACGATGAATGTATTGATTTTACAATGATGTGTGTTTTTTTTTATTATTTTTTTTTTGTATCAGTGTACACGATAATTAGTCGAAATAATGCTTCGATTTTCAACTTCAGTATCTTGTTCGATTGGAAAGTGAATATTATTGGTGCATTGGGGAGGTCAAAATTGAAAATTCCCAGTAATTTTCAAAACCACTGTGAAAAACAAAAGAAAAATTAAGGAATAACGGGAATTTTTACGCAAAATTGATTTTTAACAAAATTGACTTTGGTTTTTGGTGTAACTTTAAAAGAAATGACCGTAAATACATGACATTTTCACTGGTTGTTTATATTTGCACTTTCTATACACAATAATATTTTTAAAATATTTTGATTTATTTTGAACTGTTTTGAGACATTTTCAATTTCCAATTTTATTAGTTTTTTTTTTGTATGAATGTCAATAAAACTTTATTTGTTAGGTAAAAATACTTGAAAATTTAATA
>NW_021770320.1:7213-7733 GCF_005508785.2 Acyrthosiphon pisum | reverse complement strand
GCTTTTTGTAAATTGATTTCACCAACACATCAATAAAAAAATGTATGTTATATCAGGGTCTGTAAAAGGCAAAAAAAGCACACTCTGAAAGGGATTTCCAAAAAGCTGAGCACACCACTATATACAAGAACTGTCTCTTAATAATAAAAAATTATTAACTCAGTAAAATTTAAACATAAAATAAACAAATTTATTAGTATTCTTTTACTAATAAATAAATAGTAGCAATACAAGCACTGACTTTAACAAAATTAAAAATTATTAACTCAGTATAACTACTATAACGTTAACATAAAGGTCATTAGATATTACTTGGAAATAAATTTTGAGTTCATTGATAAAAAAATGAGTTCTTCAGCATGTCCTGGAGATAGTAATGACCGATGATCTGTAATAATATTCCCTGCAGAGCTAAATATCCTTTCACTAGGCACACTGGTACCAGGTATACATAAGTACTTCATCGCTAGTAATGATACCGTAGGTAATTGTGAATGATATAGTTTCCACCACTGAAGAG
>NW_021770320.1:6691-7113 GCF_005508785.2 Acyrthosiphon pisum | reverse complement strand
ACCTTATAAATATTACCTAGGTATGTGCTACATATGATAGCAACGACAGCAAAAACAGAAAATGTGGTACTACATTGCAGATTCGTATGCAATAGGTTTTTTATTAAATTAAAGTTATAATTTATATAGAGTAATAACCAGGGTTGGGATTTTATAGCACTTAAAATTGCACAAATATGCACTGTAATATTACCTTAAATATCGCTAAATATGCAAAAAAAATGCAAAAAAAAATTTTAAATTTGAGTTCTATGTATTACGAAACTCATTTTTAGCTTACTCTGCTATTTTTTAAGCATTTCAAAAGAAATATGCAAATGCTGTAAAATCTCAACCCTGGTAATAATTAATAACTAATGTCAATCGGCCTGAGTCCTGCAATTTAAGATGATGCTACCCATGGATTTGTTGTCTCCGTCTTA
>NW_021770320.1:2646-6226 GCF_005508785.2 Acyrthosiphon pisum | reverse complement strand
AATCATAAAATATCTCATAATAACAGCAGATCTACGACAAGGAATAAGGATTGGTTAAATACTCTATAAGGTGTGGTTAAAATATATAAGTATAGGTATCAAATAACTGTAATAACTCGCAAAATATTGGAAATGTTTGAAATAGGTAATAAGAAAGCTTTAAACTTTTTTCCCTTTTTAGATTTTTGTAAACTTAATATACCT
Source organism: Acyrthosiphon pisum (assembly GCF_005508785.2). Lineage (NCBI taxonomy): Eukaryota > Metazoa > Arthropoda > Insecta > Hemiptera > Aphididae > Acyrthosiphon > Acyrthosiphon pisum. The sequence goes on along the minus strand of NW_021770320.1, from coordinate 6,022 downwards.
ATAAGATATTTGTTGCTTGTAATATTACTAATATTGTATTTTTCTGTATTTGTATTCAAACTTTGCTCTGTACTATTGGGCCTCGGCCCGTTTTATTCTACTGAATAAACTATTATTATTATTATTATTATTATTATTATAAATCTCGCTTATGACATGTATTATAAAATAATATAAAAAGTATGACATACTTTACTATGTTCTAACATCTAAATAGAAAAAAAACCGGTAAGTACCAGTAGTATATATGTACCATTCCAGGCCCTCCTCATTTTATATCAATACAATATCACAAAGAAAACAATATGCAAAAATATCAGTAAATCGAAATGCAATAATAATTAAAATATTTTTCGCAAAACTTATGAAATTAATCAATTAAAATTCGAAATGCAATAATAATTAAAATATTTTTTTTTGCAAAATGTATGTTATTGATACTCAAAAATTTGAATGCAAAATCCCCCAAAACATTTTTCAAAAACCGAAACGCTTTAATAATTAAAATATTTTTTACAAAACTTATGATATTAATAATTAAAATCGAAATTCAAAATTCTCCAAAATATTTTTCACCAAACTTATGATATTAATAATTAAAATTGAAATGGCAATATAATGTTTGCAGTTAGACATATTAATTTATTTTTTAATATAATTGTTCTATTAAAATCCAAAAATCTTTGAAAACGATTTTACAATATGAGACTAAGAGGGGGACTTATAAAGAATGAAAATCAAAAATGTTTAATGTAAAAATTAACATTCTAACATATTCCACATAGGAGTTGGCCGATTCACTCTTCGACCAAAAAACTATTATTAAATAATAATTATAATCCTTTATGCGGAAAAAAATATTTTTGTTAGTTATTTTTAAATATAGTAGTAGGTTACAAATAAATAATGATAATAATCACATAAAAGTCTTTATGTTATGCATATAAAAAAATATTAATAAATATAGAAGTTGAATAAAATACAAAAATGTATAAATGAATACGTAATAACCTTGGATCACAACAAAATCCATAAACTCGATTTGGAAATAATTAAGGGACTTATAAAACTGGCTACACTGTAAGTATTAAACACTTTTTTTCATGTGATCGTATTGTATAGCTGAGTGTAAATAAAATTTTATATTTTATAAATAGGGATTTAAGATACAATCTGATAAGAAACATTCCACCTGGGATATTCGATTCATTAACGTCGTTGAGTTATTTGTAAGTCAGCATGAACAGCCTAAAATATTTATATTATTAATATATTATAATAATTGTTATACTTTAATTTTTTGAATTATATATATTTTGTCTAAACAAAACATTAATGCTTTCTTCTATATCCTACAAGATATCCACAGGTACCTGAGTACAAAAAAAAAATAGAAAAACCAGGAGAATAATTTACATAACACAAGGCCAATAATATTATGAAATAATCATATATTTTTCATGATAATTATTAAAAAAACTGTATTGTATTCCAGGCACTTGAGCTATAATAAAATTAAGGATATCGAACCAAAATCATTTACCCATCTTACAGATATATAAACGTTATGAGTTATAATATACCTAATATTAACTTTTGAAGACATAGACATTACAAATTACTTATAATCCAGAATGTAAACATTTTTCAGAACGTTGAACGACAATCAAATAAGTAATTTGAAAAATGGTGCATTTGCAAACCTTTCGAAGCTTCAGACATTGTAAGAATATTGATTAACAAATACGCTAATGGTTATATTATATTTATTTATATAATATTATCATCTATACATTATCTATATAATAAATTATCTAATTATTAGATCATTGGGTAAAAATAAAATTGAAAACATCGAGACTGGGGTTTTTAATAACTTAACGAGTTTGTGGGGCTTATACTTGGGTTCCAACAAAATTCATAAGCTCGATTCGTTAATGTTTATGGGACTGAATTTACTGTAAGTATTAAACATATTTTTCATGTGATCGTATTGTATAGCCGAGTGAAAATTACATTTTATATTTCATAAATAGGGATTTAAGCCACAATATGATAAGAAACATTCCACCTGGGATATTCGATTCATTAACGTCGTTGAGTATTTTGTAAGTCAGCATGAACTGCCTAAAATATTTATATTATTAATATATTATAATAATTGTTATACTTAAATTTTTTGAATTATATATTTATCTAAACAAAACATCAATGCTTTCTACTATAGATACCTTGACCATAACCCGTTGACGTGCGATTGCAATATTCTGTTGTTTGTAAACGCACTGAAGAAAAATCACCCCCAGCTAGATGTATTCGAGAATTTCGAACCGTCGTGCCATTTTCCAGTAGAAATGAGAGAAAAATCGTTGAAAGAATTAACCGAAAACGATTTTCATTGCAGTGAGTAATGATTCTAATTAAATATAAGGCATAAAAAAATAAAAAAAATAACACAATAATATTATATGCTATAATCTACATACTACATTGTCTGCAACAGTGCTGTACTTAAATGTTTACTATTGTTTGACAGATGTTGTCGAAAATGAGTTGTTTTATTTAATAATGTAGCGATTTTTACTTTGTATTATATATATTTTTGTCCATACAGCGCCTCCGGATGTAATCGTGGTACCAGAGAACAAGACGGTGTTCGTCGGTGAAGAGTTACAACTCTCGTGCAAAGCCGTAGGAGACCCGGAACCTTTGATAACGTGGGCCAAAGACGACATTTATCTAGAACTTGGCCAAAGAGTTCAGGTAAGATTATTTCAAGGTATACGGTAATTGATCTTTCGGGCAAACCCAGTTAAAAATCAGGTTATATATAATTGTGCACTGTTGTTAAAAAATATTCTATTAATTATTTACTTTATATTCATTGCATTAAATCAAACGTTTTAGGAATAATTTTCCCAATAACTTAGCATCCCTAAAAAAATTCTATCTTATGCAACTATGCTCCTGCTCATAAACCCATATAGAATCTAGGACTAAATAAAACCCCCAAAATCTCACCCGACGTGTTTAAATTTAAAAAAAAAAATTACTTAGCACTAATAATAATTTTAAGATTGTCGACTTTTATCAAAAAAAAAAAAAGTCTACAAGCAAATCAAATTATAATTTGATGAGCGTTTGAAGTTCATATTTTCACAAGATTGGATATTCACACGATTTCTCATGTAGCGATTTTGTTGTAAATCAAAAAAGTATAACTACAGATACGCGAGAAATTCACTGAATGTTTATTTTATCAATTCCTATACTTGATAACATTTTCAAAATATTTTAACTCGTTTTATGTTGTTTACTGACAATTTCATATTTTAATTCTTTTAACTTTTTCTACTATGAATATCAAAATGTTGGG
>NW_021770320.1:0-557 GCF_005508785.2 Acyrthosiphon pisum | reverse complement strand
GCTCAAAAAGAGTCAAAATATTTTCAAGATAAAATGGTGTGTATAAAATAAAAATATAAACATTCAGTAAAATTTTCATGTATTTACAGTGATTCGTTTTTGAATACCAGTAAAATAACAAAACCGCCACATGAGAAAATGAAAAACGACTGAATATCTAATATTGTATGTAAAAATATGAATTTCAAACGCTCATAAAAATTTAATTTGACTCGCTTGTAGACATTTTATTTTTGAAAAAGATAAACAAACTTATGAAGAATCTTGTATTACATTTTCAAATCTTAGATTTAAAAAGAAAAATTTTCATGAATTTCTAACTCAAAATATTTTGAAAATGTCATCATGTATATAAAATGGAAATATAAACAACCAGTGAAAATGTTAATGTATCTACGGTCATTTGTATTAGAGTTACACCAAAAACTTTTTGATTTTGAGTAAAAACTCCCGTTTTTCCTTAGTTTTTATGTTGTTTTTCCCGGTGAATTTGAAAAGTACTGAGACATTTTTACTTGATACACTTTACATTTATTGTGAAGTTATTAAAATAAATA
>NW_021770319.1:43465-45266 GCF_005508785.2 Acyrthosiphon pisum | reverse complement strand
AATACATAGGCACATTTTTTTTATAAGCATTTGAAGTTAAAATCTTGACAAAAATTACCAAATTTAAAATTGAATAATTATTTTGTAGTTAAAAATTTATAAAATGTTCAACTTTTATATCTAAGGATTGAAAATTCTAAGAAATACATAAGCACAGTTTATTTTTATAGTAATTTTAAGTTCAAATTTAGACGAAATTACATATTAAAAAACCTGGAATAACTATTTTAGATATTTTGTTGTGATTGTATAATATTATTTGTGGGTACTTGAAACTTCTAAAGTATACTATTATATATCTATGATAGTACCACGGTTTGTTGTTGATGTATAACGCGTTACCTAATGGATATTGTGATATGATTAATTTGGAATTTATTATTGATATTATTGATAAGTATACCTATAATAGGTATGTCTAATACCTAGACTGACAAACCGTCTCCGCTCAGAATCGTTTTTCTTATACAGTGATATTATATCATTGAATTCAAATTTAATACTATCCATTATACAGTGACCCACTTGTAACCTACTGTACAGCAGAGCGACATCCACTTACCCACCTTTTTTTTTTTTTTTTCACCTGTTATAATAGGTCTATAGTAGGAAAATATTATATTATAATATTATATAGAACTAAATAATTAATTACATCGTTTGTGAATTACTTTATTTATGAATTTTCAGTAGGTGGGCTATACAGTGAAAAGAATTAATTTAATAATTTATATAAATAAATAACTTACACCTATACTTAATAATTATTAATTACTACTAAACTTAAATAAAGAATATTTAATTTAGATATAATATAAGTTATATGATTGTACATTTGTACTTTTATGGGTTTCAATAATACTTGGTGATATTGTTTTTTTAATAATATGTAGGTATATAATTTATCATTTATCACTGTAAATATGCTTCTGCGTGCATTCAAATTTAGCTAGCATATAAATATAAATTAGTTACCTTTGAATATTATAATTTATAAATATTATATACCTATTGTAATAAAACTGTACAAAATTCCATCACGGAATACCTGGAACACTAATTTCCGTTATTACAACTACTATAAAGTTTAAAATGATTGATTTTAAAATATTGTATTCCCAAAATTGTTAATTGTACTTGGACGACACACGGCATGCCGCGGGTAATCACTCGATAAGGTACTCGTTTATAATACCCACATGGCCACATAATATACCTAAACGATTTTTGAGAAGAGTATAATATAATATAGGAAACATTAAATACTAGTCTATTTTATTATTTGTGATACTTTAATTTTTATAAATATTTTAGTAGGTATTAATTATGAATTATGATAATGTACCTTCTATTTGTCAGTTGTTGTGAACTCATGAATTGCTTTACTTTAGTATCTAGGTACTACAAAATAAATTAAATGTATACAAGTATTGTTCATATATACCTAACCTACCTATTATAACTTATAGGACATAAGTATACTGTGTATAAATGCTTCGACAGTTTGATGTTTTTTGCTTGATTGTCCATTATAATTAAAATTGTGATGATTGATGAAAAAATAACAATTAAGAATGTACATTCAGAGTACACAATAGATAATGTTTCATATTTCAGACTATACCATAGATTATAATATAATAACTAATTAAGTTTGTTTGTTTTGAAAAAAAAAAAGTGTACACTAATTTTAGTATAGTGTAAGGGATGTGATCAGAAATCTGTTTTCAAAACAAACGTTTTTGGTGTAGATTAATCAGCTGAATTTATTACAGAATCAACTATTCGCTGATATAAATGA
>NW_021770319.1:36873-43141 GCF_005508785.2 Acyrthosiphon pisum | reverse complement strand
GACATACGAGATGTGACGTACCTATATAATATTATCTATTCTTTAACCCATGTGACTTATGCTATAGTTTATACTTTATTTTTGGCTCCTTTTAAGTCACTGAAGAATATAACATAGTATAATAATAATACATCAATGTATAAAAAATAAAATTTCTGGAAATCTATTATTTGTGTAATATTTTATATTTTAAACCCTATAGTTCGGTACATAGGTACCTATGTGATTTTTCCAATGCATTTGAAAATGCTATGAAAATTGAATTAAAACAAATAAATAGGTAACAAATAAAATTATAGTATGAAATAGTAATCAATTTTTATTTGATATTATGTTTAAAAACAAATCTACTGTGATATTTATTAAATATATTGTATAAATATGTAATCTATGATAAAAAAAAACCTAATTTATATGTATTAGAATACACAGGGTTAGCCTGATAGAGTAAAAGTGAGAAATGTTATTAAAAATTGGTGTAGGTACCTACTTAATCTATGCAGCATAATTAAAGTATATATAAATACATAATTTGCATTTTTTAATAATACGAGCTGCAATTTTTACCACACTTTTTTGTATTTTAGTATAAATTAATTGATACAAAATTAATTTTTTTAAATATTTTTTTTAAAATCTATATCATGCACACATTAAAATACTATGCATACAATAAAATCGAGACGCTTAGACGCAAGCTTCGAACATACAACGCAGATTGACAAGATAATTTATAATTAAATCATTTTAATTCAAACATAACATTATGTTGTACTACGACTTATATAACATTGAAAATCATTTCAAAATTGTTAAGTTCGTTAGCAGTACTACATAATAGATTAATATATTACATTTTTTTATGATATTCCATGGCAGTAGAACAGTTCTTTTATAGCACCTAAAATAATAAAAAATATTATGGATAATATTATACCATAATATGACCATATAAGTAAATTAACGGATCTTAGTGGCTGAAAAATATATATATCTGTAATCAGCTGTATCTTAAGAAATAAAATCCTACTTATAAAATGTGTCTCATAATAACTTTTTAATAAAAACATAAGATTTTTACTTTAAGACTGCGTTTGTTTGCATAAAAATATTAAGTACCTATTAGGTATATTACTAATTTGGTGTAGCTGCGTAAGTATACCTATTATAGTACTAATATAGATTTAATTTAATCAAGAAACCAATTATTTTTAACTATTCAATTTCAAATTTTAATCATGAACTTGTCACTAATTTCAAAGATCTTGGAATAAAATTTGATTCTAAACTAAATTTTTCTTATCACTCTGAATTAATTAAGAACGAAGTAATGCGTAAACTTGGTTTTATCAAAAGGTCATGTAAAGATTTTTGTGATCGCTTTGATTAAAAAATTCTTTATTGTTCTTTAGTTCGTTCAAATCTTGAATATTGTCCACTAATTTGGATAAACAATACGTCTAAAAAAATGATAATATTGAATCTGTACAAAATAATTTATTACGATTTATGTCTTTTAAATATAATATATTATATATATAGGCCATCACATGGTTCATATGATAATATTTTAAATTATTTAAATTTTAGTCTGCTTAAAACTAGACGATTACAGTTAGGGACGCCACAGTGCCACACACAGCAGCGGTGGCGGTAAAATTCTTTTGCGTTGGCGGTACAGTGTGTGGGGATCTTAACTCTCAAAATGTCTCTATAAATTGATTTCTGGCTTGATTGATTTTAAAATTAATACCAGGAATCCTGAGCTTTTTTAACTTGTTAATTCTAAAAAAAAATACATCTTAAATTGTCCTGCTAATCTATTAATGATTGCAGGTAATAGTTAGTTTTTGGATTTTATCTAGTCAAGTTTATTATTATATTATCTTACACTGACTTATTTTATTATATTTTATTAATCATCTTAATACTTTTATAACTATTGTTCATAATAATTTATAAATATTAATTTTTGCATATTTCTCTTTGTGTACCTATCTATTATGAATTGTAATATCTTACTGGTGTCATTTAAATCATATTGTATAAGGACTCCGTCCATTTAACTATAATAAATAAATGGATACGACAAAAAAATTATAATACATTGAATGAATGTATTTAGCTTCATATATTATAAAATGGTGTAGAATATAATTTCTCAACAAGTATATAAATTATCGAAGCAAAATAACATTAATAAACACGGTACACACTAATACACTAAAACTAGTTATAATTACAATTTAACGAATTACATTTAATAAAGTATAATAGACTTAAGATAATTTAATGAAGCAATAGTCGCAGTTTTGCCAGGTTTGAAAGGAGTGATGATTGTACAGTGTCTATAAAATTATCGTATTACAATAGAAATTATGGTATAAATTAAAAACAGTCGATTGTACAGAAAATAATAAAATATATTATACTATATATTGTAGTTCTGCAAGTTCTGGTAACTTCATTTTATATTTTACAATATTGCATTTTACACAATAATCAAGGCACTAACATAACGATAAAAGATTGTATAAGATAAACAAATCACAAATATAATAATAATAAAAATAAAAAATAGTATTACTCCAAACATGGTATTTTATCCATTTTCCGCCAAACCTAAATTAAATAATACTTATTATTTAATTAGTTATAAAAAAATAATATAATATAATATTAAGTGAGTGAATGTTATATTGGTGTTTTTTTACGTGTCTTGTGTATAGATTAGTTATTGTGTTGTATTACATGTACAATTAAAATGATTACAAATTGTAGTGATAGTTAAGATTCTAAATTGATATAGATATACAATATACTTCAGAACATTATCTGCGAAATATCGTTTTTATTTTTTTAATATCACTTAAACGAAAAATTTTTATATTGTTTCAAAATCCATTATTTTTGTGTTTTACAAACGTAATAACTTTTTTTGTAGTTCGGATATCGAAAAAGTCATACTAGAATTTCACAGACAATGTTCGTTTTTAATGTGGTGAAAATGTATGTTCTTAGTTATGACTGTAACCTTCTCGGTATTTTCGCGCGCGAAATATTTTTTTCTATGTTTTCATTCGTAAAACGGAGACAACACATGTGGTGTAGCGTCATCATAACAATAATAAATTTAATAATGTTATAGTTTTTGTTCTAAATCCCGGGTCTGGCTATAACTATAGGTTTATTTTATTTGTATATCATAGTATCACACAAAGAGTGATTGACGAAAGATGCATTATTGAAATAATTCTGCTTTTTGGAATTTAAATGTCACACCAGATTTAGAACTCGTATGATAATATAATAATGATATGCGACTATAATAGTGATATCCATGATATTACCGTTTACTTTAACCATCGACTCAAATGATTTTCGTCCAAGATAATTGGTCGCCACGCACTTATATTGACCGCCGTCCGTTCTTTCCACTTTAGATATAATCAATGTATTATTTTGAAATACCTGCAGAAAGTATTTATACTATGGATTAATGTTATAATCGACAGTACAACAATTTGAAATATATTACATTAAATATTAAAAAGTAAAATTAATGATAAAAGTCAACTTAGTACTGAAAATAGGTTAAATACGTAAGAAAAAAAAGAACCGGGGAAGTAGCTCTGCTCTAAATATATTGTTAATAGCCAATAGGTAACGAGTGATGTTCATAATATATTATATTTTATTGAAATTATGATAATGGATATGCATATATAAATTTCAAAGTTAATTTTGAATTATTGAATGTTTAATAAACATTGTTTATACATTTTTAACTTTATTTAACTACTCAATTGACTTGATAACAAATGTCAACATTTCAACTTCAAATGAAAAAAAAAAATGAATATTTACGTATTTATGATATTTTTAAATCGCTATAAGAACGACTTCCCTGGAACCTTGTATAAAAAAGTAAAAATCTTCAATCAACATTTTTAGGAAACATGGTGTGTCGTTGCCGTATAAACAAAAACGCTAGTCCTACATTCTATATGGGTTTAGGAGCAGGAGCATAGTTGCATAAGATAGAAGATATTTAGGGATGCAAAGTTATTGGGAAAATTATTCCTAAAACGTTTGATTTAATGTAATGAATATAAAGTAAATAATTTATAGAACATTTTTAACAACAGTGTACGATTATATATAACCTGATTTTTAACTAGGTTGGCCCGAAAGATCAATATCCGTATACCTTGAAATAATCTTACCTGAACTCTTTGGCCAAGTTCTAGATTAATGTCGTCTTTGGCCCACGTTATCAAAGGTTCCGGGTCTCCTACGGCTTTGCACGAGAGTTGTAACTCTTCACCGACCAACACCGTCTTGTTCTCTGGTACCACGATTACATCCGGAGACGCTGTATGGACAACAATATATATTATACATAAGTAAATATCGCTACATTATTAAATAAAACTGCTCGTTCCCGACTAAAACCTGTCAAACAATAGCAACCATTTAGTTACAGCACTGTTGCAGACAATATACTATGTAGATAATTATAGCATATAATATTATTATGTTATGTATTTTATGTCTTATATTTAATTAGAATCACTACTCACTGCAATTAAAATTGTTTTCGGTTAATTCTATCAACGATTTTTCGCTCATTTCTACTGGAAAATGACATGACGGGTTGTAACCCCCGAATACATCTAGCTGGGGGTAATTTTTCTTCAGCACGTTTACAAACAACAGATTATTGCAATCGCACGTCAACGGGTTATGGACAAGATTTCTATAGTAAAAAGCATTAATGTTTTGTTTAGACAAATATATATTTCAAAAAATGAAAGTATAAAAATTTTTATAATATATTAATAATATAATGATTTTAGTCCCTGTATAATACAATACAGTTTTTTTACTAATTACCTATCATAAAAAATATATGATTATTTCATAATATTTTAATAATAATAATAATCTTTATTGTCAATATTGTCAATATATATATAATATTTTACAAATAGTTAATTAATCTTTTAGATCTATGTTAAAAATATAATAAAGTATATTCCATGTATATTATTATTGGCCTTGTGTTATTATATCAGCGGTTCCCAACCTGGGGGTAATTACCCCCTAAGGGGTAAAAACACGATTTTTGAGGTGTAAAAATTAAGGGGTGAAATTAAAATAAATTATAATTATAATCATAATATATATTTTGTTTATTTTTACTCAACTTTTTTTGGGTGGGACGGGTATTTGTTAATATCTAACCTGACTTATAGGTAATAGTCTCAAACAGGTTGGGACATACAGTTATGTAAATTATTTTACTTGGTTTTCTATTTTTTTGTACTTAGGTACCTGCAGATATCTAGTAGGAATATATTGTAGGAATCATTAATGTTTTGTTTAGATAAATATATAATTAAAAAAAGGTGGGTAAGTGGATGTCGCTCTGCTGTACAGTAGGTTACAAGTGGGTCACTGTATAATGGATGGTATTAAATTTGAATTCAATGATATAATATCATTGTATAAGAAAGACGATTCTGAGCGGAGACGGTATGTCAGTCTAGGTATAAGATATAATATTATATTATAGTCTATAATATTTAAAAAAAATTGACCTATAATAGGTACATATAATAAATTCCAAATTAATCATATCATAATATCTATTAGGTACTTATAACGCGATATACATCATCAAAAAACTGTGATACTATCATAGATATACAATAGTATACTTTAGAAGTTTCAAGTACCCACGAATAATATTATACAATCACAACAAAATAACTAAAATAGTTATCCTAGGTTTTTAATATGTAATTTCGTCCAAATTTGTACTTAAAATGACTATAAAAATAAACTGCGTAAATTTATTTTTTAGATTTTTTGGTAACAGAATTAATTACTTACGTGGAATCTTGTTTTAAATTTTCAATTCTTAGATACAAAAATTGAACATTTTATAAATTTTTAACTACAAAATAATTTTTCAAATTAAAATTTGATAAATTTTGTCAAAATTTGATCTTTAAATGCTTATAAAAAAAAGTTGTGCCTATGTATTTTTAATATTTTTCAACTGATATTGTAACAATATATCAGGAGCTTTGTATTAAATTTATACACTTTTTGGCCCAACAGATAAAACTTTATTGATATTTATAGAAAAAAAAAACTAAAAAAATTGAAAACTTACAATGTCCGTAAACAGCTAAAAAAGAGTCAATTTATTTTAAAAAAAAGTAGCCACGAATAATATTATACAATCACAACAAAATAA
>NW_021770319.1:31127-35585 GCF_005508785.2 Acyrthosiphon pisum | reverse complement strand
ATGTGAACTTTAAAATGAAAATGTCTCTAAACACTTCAAAATAAATCAAAATATTTTGAAAATGTTATCGTGTATAGAAAATGGAAATATAAACAACCATTGAAAATTTCATGTATCTACGGTCATTTGTTTTAAAGTTAGACCAAAAACCAAAATCGATTATCTTGAAAACAGATTTTGCGTAAAAATTCCCGTTTTTCCTTAATTTTTCTTTTGTTTTTACCGGTGCTTTTGAAAACCACAGAGAAATTTAAATTTTGACCTCCCCAATGCACCAACGACATTCACTTTCTGATCGAACAAGATACTGAAGTTGAAAATCGTAGCATTATTTCGACTACTTATCGTGTACACAAATACAAAAAAAATAAAAAAAAAAAGAACACACATCATTGTAAAATCAATACATTCATCGTTCCACTCAGAATCTAAAATGAAAGTATAACAACTATTAAAATATATTAATAATATAAATATTTTAGGGAGTTCATGCTGACTTACAAAATACTCAACGACGTTAGAGAATCGAATATCCCAGGTGGAATGTTTCTTATCAAATTGAATCGTAAATCCCTTTTTATAAGATATTATATGTAATTTTCACTAAACTATACAAACGATCACATGAAAAAAGTGTCCAATACTTACAGTGTATTCAGTTTTATAAGTCCCTTAAACATTTCCAAATCAAGCTTATGGATTTGGTTCTTTTCCAAGGATAAGGACTCCAAACTCATTAAGTTATTAAAAACCCCAGTCTCGATGTTTTCAATTTTATTTTCAACCAATGATCTAATAATTAAATAATGTATTATATAGATAATGTATAGGTGATAATATTATATAAATAAACATAATATAACCATTAGCTTATTTGTTAATCAATATTCTTACAATGTCAGAAGCTTCGAAAGGTTCGCAAATACACCATTTATCAAATTACTTATTTCATTGCCGTCCATAATTCTGAAAAATGTTTACATTCTAGATTATAATTAATTAATAATGTCTATGTTTTTAAAGGTGTTTATATTAGTTATATTATAACTCACAAGATTATTAACTCTGTAAGATGGGTAAATAATTTCGGTTTGATATCCCTGACTTTATTATAGCTCAAGTCCCTGGAAAACAATACAATTTTTTTAATATTTATCAAACAAAATATATGATTATTTCATAATATTATTAGCCTTGTGTTATGTAAATTATTTTACTTGTTTTTCTATTTTTTTTTTGTGTACTTATGTCTTCGCGGATATGTAGTAGGATATAGTAGGAAGCATTAATGTTTTGTTTAGACAAATAAATAATTCAATAAATGAAAGTATAACAATTACCAAAATATATTAATAATATAAATATTTTAGGCAGTTCATGCTGACTTACAAAAGAGTTAACGACATTAATGAATCGAATATCCCAGAGGGAATATTCCTTATCATATTGTAGCTTAAATCCCTATTTATAAAATATAAAATGTCATTTTCACTCGGCTCTACAATACGATCACATAAAAAAATTGTTTAATACTTACAGTTTAGACAGTTTTATAAGTCCCTTAAACATTTCCAAATCAAGCTTATGGATCTGGTTCTCTTCCAAGGATAAGATATCCAAACTCGTTAAGTTATTAAATACCCCAGTCTCGATGTTTTCTATTCTATTTCCAACCAATGATCTAATAATTAAATTATTTATTATATAGGTAATGTATAGGAAATAATATTATATAAATAAACAAATAACTACAATCTTATTTGTTAATTAATATTCTTACAATATCTGAAGCTTCGTATGGTTTGCAAATACACCATTTTTCAAATCACTTATTTCATTGTAGTTCAACGTTCTAAAAATATGTTTACATTCTGGATTATAATTAATTAATAATGTCTATGTCTTTAAAAGCGTTTATATTAGGTATATTATAACTCACAAGGTCTTTAACTCTGTAAGATGGGTAAATAATTTCGGTTCGATATCCCCAATTTTATTATTGCTCAAGTCCCTGGAATACAATACAGTTTTTTTAATAATTATCATACAAAATATATTTTCGGTTAATTCTTTCAATGATTTTTCGCTCATTTCTACTGGAAAAAGGCACAACGGGTCGTAAACCCCGAATACATATAGCTGGGTGTAATTTTTCTTCAGCGCGTTTACAAACAACAGATTATTGCAATCGCACGTCAACGGGTTATGGTCAAGCTTTCTATAGTAGAAAGCATTGATGTTTTGTTTAGACAAATATATATTTAAAAAAATGAAAGTATAACAATTATTATAATATATCAATAATATAAATATTTTAGGCAGTTCATGCTGACTTACAAAAGACTCAACGACGTTAATGAATCGAATATCCCAGGTGGAATGTTTCTTATCTTATTGAGACTTAAATCCCTATTTATAAAATATTATATGAAATTGTCAATCGGCTATACAATACGATCACATGAAAAAAGTGTCCAATACTTACAGTGTATTCAGTTTTATAAGTCCCTTAAACATTTCCAAATCAAGCTTATGGATTTGGTTCTTTTCCAAGGATAAGGACTCCAAACTCATTAAGTTATTAAAAACCCCAGTCTCGATGTTTTCAATTTTATTTCTGTCCAATGATCTAATAATTAAATAATGTATTATATAGATAATGTATAGGTGATAATATTATATAAATAAACATAATATAACCATTAGCTTATTTGTTAATCAATATTCTTATAATGTCTGAAGCTTCGAAAGGTTCGCAAATACACCATTTATCAAATTACTTATTTCATTGCCGTTCAACTTACTCAAAAATGTTTACATTCTAGATTATAATTAATTATTAATGTCTATGTTTTTAAAAGTGTTTATATTAGGTATATTATAACTCACAAGGTTTTTAACTCTGTAAGATGGGTAAATAATACCTGTCCACTATAAAAATATAAGACAAGGGGGCCAATTTCACGCAGCCCCTCTTTTTGGCTACAAATTTCAAAATGATATGAACAGTTTGCAAATAATTTGCAAACATTTGAAAATCGGTTTTCGCAATTTGCAAACAATTTCCTTGTCCGGTATAAAAAAATGAAGGCATATAAAAAGGATTAAAAAAAACCCATTTTAAAGAAAAATACAATTAAATAATATAGGTACCATACCTACGTCCTACATCATAGTATTATCACATAGATATTTTGTATTTGAATTAAATATTTAAAATAAACATTTTAAATTTGAATTTGTTACTATAATTTAAGGTTAAAACGCTTATTTTTTGTGGCAAATATGTTAGGAACATCTTCAGGATTAATAATATTATCTAGGTAAGTCTATTCAATATGAAGTAACGGTATATCTAGTCATAGAATTACTAAACAATGTTTTTATTCACTATAATAATGGAAAATGTTTTCAATTCTCACATAACATGGACATACAAAATAGTAAACTTGTATACAGGGGACTAAACAGATTTCCAGCGGCTTCACAAAACTCTGAGGGGGCTTAGCCTCCAGCATTCTACGCCTATGTTTATGCCTTGTTCTACACTATTTTTTTCTTCAAGATTAAAATTACTTCCCTGGTCATGTGGGACACTTAAATCATCAATCTCGTTATTCAGCTATTTGGGGATTGGTGTTGTAAGATATATTTCTACGTAATTCTAAAGTTTCTAAGCTTAGTAACTTTAAATTTATTTCGCCACTAGTGTGAAGTGTTCTTAGAATATTACATTTAACTTTAACATTTAAAAACTAACAATATAAACAATTTATAATTTTAAAAATGTAATTTTGTATAAAAATCCAAAATGAAGAAAAAAACTCTAAATAGAAATTAAACGGCTAGTTTAATATACAATAAATATAGATTTTATTCAAATTATGTATTATCTATTAAATATAGATGTACATTTTGTATTTGTTTGTCTAAGCATTTTTTTTTATTCAAATTAGATTTTTTATTTTTGTCTGTACGTTTTTTATACTCAAATAATATTTTTTGAATGAACTCTTCATTTTAGGTTTTTTAATATCATTTACATTTACATGGCTTATCAAAATTAGCTTTTTTACGAAAAATAAAATTTTAGTTTTTTTTTTTTAGATTTTTTAAGTTACATTTTTTATTTTTTTTTGTCTAAAGATTTATTGTTATTAAAATTGAATTTTATCCAAATTAGATTTTTATGAGATCCTAATTTTATGCTTTTTTAAGAATTAGATTTTTATTAAAATTGCATTGTTTATTTTTGTCTATAAGGATTATTTTGTAATATATAATATTTAAACTTAAAATAAAACACAAGACAACTAGTAGCGACGGTCCATATGGAATGTTGGGCTTTTCAATACATATATATATACGATTTACGCATAAATATATATATACGCACTCCTTACATACAAACGCGACACGTGCAACACATAAACAATATTCAACACCTCTCCGTTCAGA
>NW_021770319.1:29874-31077 GCF_005508785.2 Acyrthosiphon pisum | reverse complement strand
CCAGACGCCTCGACCCGGTGCCTGCCGAGTCGTTGACGCCCAGCCCAAACTAATGTCAGTTCTGCCTTTCAATCTAAAGGTGGGACATTGTGCGGCGACCGAGCTCGCCTACCGACTTAGGGACTCGTAAGGAGACGGGCCATCAGAGGCAGACCAGAGTCACTCACCGCTGTGCCCCGGAGACATGTACTGGACTGACTAACACTGAGACGCCCGGCAACTGGACGGGGCAAGCCCCGACGTCCGTGCTTTCAGCGCGTGCTAAGAGCACCACTGCCAGGCACGGTGGACCTGACAGTCACCCTACCCCGGACGAGGGGCATCCCGTCCGGACCACGGATCATTTGATCGAAGCTGTCCACGGCCTGTTATTAGTTATTCACAGGCTACCCGACTCTGCCGAAGCAGAGGGAACCGGGCGTTCCCCTATCCGCAACCTGGGGACGCGTTCTGTACCGTCCGTCAACGGTTAACGAAAGCAACAGTACTCGGCTGAGGTTTCGCTAGAAATTGTAGCACTACAGCTTGTGACTATAAATGATAATATTTAACAAACCTTGATTCTGATACTCTGCAACACGCACTTCAGTAGCTGGATATTGGTATCTATAATATTATATCCTCTTGGGTTCTTTTGACAGTATTTTTTCAGCATCGACTGAAATAATGATAATATTAAATAAATCAATACGGTTATATTATAAACATGTAGTGATAATACAGCGGAGGCTCTAAATAATATAGATAATAATCTAATTAATTGCATACATATTCTTAAGGCTCGTTTTATTATCGTCGGCGCGTACAAACATAGATAATGGAAATTGGAAAAGCAACGTAAGATATACGCATACGTTCCGTAAGCGGCAGGTGCGTATTTAGGTATATATATATATATATGCAATAGTACCTACTTAATGCAATAATTCGTTATTAATTAGGTACTTATAATGAATAGTTTTTTTTTTTCATAAGCTGCATTAAATGTTTTTATTGAACTGTAGCAATGAACCAAAAACTATATAGATATATTTCAGACAGTGCGCGGCGGTTGGGCAGCCGACGGTCGTCGTCACTCACAATAATAATATTGTTATTAACAATTTATTAATTTTATTATGTTGCAAAAACAAAAGACGACGTGTTGTGACCGAACAAATATTATGGCAAATACATTTACGATCTGCGCCCCGGTAAGCGCGG
>NW_021770319.1:26545-28402 GCF_005508785.2 Acyrthosiphon pisum | reverse complement strand
CAATTATAAAATCGACAAAACAGCGATAACGACGTCGAGTGGATTTATTTATGAGTATTATAACAGTCTAATCAGGGGCGGATTTACCAATAGGCCACCAAGGCACGCGCGTAGGGCGCAAAATTTATTGGGGCGCAATTTTTTAGTTAATTTTTACTTTTTAGTTTTTCATAATTTTAAAATGTATTATATTTACCTAAATTTATATATGATATTAATTTCTTGTTGTATACAACTTGCATGAAAAAGGAGAATGGCTCTCGTAGCCCCGTCGCAGTAACGTTTTAATTCATAAGCTATAATACCTAACCTCGCAGTTTGGGTTCAATTCTGCTCAGTGGCGCCGAAGACGTACTCCAGGTAGTTCAATTGAACTGGCTAGAAAATTGGGTGGGTGGGTGATGGGTGCCGGGAGGTTGGGTAGCCGGGTAGGTGAGAGTCACCGAGTGGGTAAAATATTAGAGTATAGTCTGTCTGCTATAATTTTATTAAACACACTAATGTAACTAATTGCTTAAGCCCATGCCCACATGAACATGTTGAATGCAACGCTGTACAGTATACGGCAATGCATTACGCATAATAAATAATAATATGTGTATTGAATAAATTTAGAGTAATCTAAAAGAAATATTATCCTGTGAATTGTGATATGGTACCTAGTGATATTACCTGGTGATAGGTAAATGCATAGCAACACCACCTCAAGTTGGTCACAGGATAATCACCGTACAACCACTCTTATCAGTCCTTATCATTTTTCGGACAACTGCCAGCCACCGTAAATTCCCACATGAACAAAAGATAAAAATAGAATATTTTTCCTTTGACGTTCTATTATACCCGGGATACGTAAAGTGAAAGCCGCCGTTTCATCACTCGCCACTCGGTTCTCATTATTGACTATTTTTTATGAATCCGTTATTAATTATTATTTAATATTTATTTGTTTTACACTTTTATTGCTGTGATTTACCATTGTTGTTGTAAATGTTTAATGGTTGTAAGTACTGTTACGTCCCAACTGACGTCGATACATACACCAACGCAGAGATGAACACTTTATGTATTATGTTATATTTGAGTGTTTATTAACAAGTACAAAATTACAATATTATAAATATATGACAGTGAGTGGTGTTACGACCTGCCTCTAAGTGTCTTATGTGTATTGCAAATATATGACAGTGAGTGGTGTTACAACCTGCCTCTGAGTGTCTTATGTGTCCCTAACCGTCTGACGATTAGTTCAACCCATACTGTATAACCGTCTGACGAGCATTAACATTATTTTCTGAACTATTGTTCATTAATATTTGTTTATTTATTTATTTAATATTTTACTCTAATATATTTAACGTTTAATTTTATTAATATAATCTCATTTAAGATAATCTCAGTTAATTTTTTTATATATATTTATATTATTCAATTTGGTCTTTTAAATTCTAGTAGGGGCTTCTACTTGGGCTAGGCGTTTTAAACATGGGCTAAGGACTTTAAACATGGGCTAGGGACTTTAAACATGGGCTAGGGACTTTAAACATGGGCTTCAAAATCTACACGTGTTTTATACAATGGAGTAGCTAATTCCAAGGGAGTTGTACTTAAATAAGATGAACTCAATAATATGCCCTCAATAATCAACAATAAATATAATCTCAACAATAATCTCAATAATTCACAATAACTCTCAATATAATATGCCCTTTTAATAATTCATAACTTCAATAATAATCTCAATAAATGCCCCTTTTATAACTCACAAAATAATCTTCAATAATAATCAACAAATGCCCTTTAATAATTCACAAAATAATCTTCAATAATAATCAATAAATGCCCTTTAATAATTCA
>NW_021770319.1:19387-25960 GCF_005508785.2 Acyrthosiphon pisum | reverse complement strand
CAGGTAAACCAGGAACCACTGGCTCATAATAGTAGTATATAAGTACGTAAATCCGTATATCTTTAGGAAATCCAGACCAGAACCCAATCAGCAGCTGTTCGAGTGTCGCTTCTGTTTAGTGTTTTGTCAGGCGATTTAAAGCATATCAATTATTAGGCCAGCGGGGGGTGGATCTGTAACGGGGAACTAGTAGTAAAATAAAGATCTTTATTATCTATGAGCACGGCTATAGATAGTACTATCTTAAACCGTGCTTGAGGCGATTTGCTTACATTTATTATCTAAGGATATACTCGATATAGATATACTTTATTTGGCCTCAATTGTTCCCCTCGAAGACCGCTGATAAGACCATTATGGCCTATCCATATCTTTATTATCTATGCCTAAGCCCGATGTGTCTATGAGTAAAATAACATAATATATAAATGATACACAGCGTCACATCTTATCACTTTCAATCGCCATTCGCCTATACATCATATTGGCATAAATAATAAATATTGGAAATAGAGATTTTTTTCCTATGCAACAAGACAGTCCACCACAATTGTGGGGTAACAATGCAAAACGTACTTTTTGCGTTTTACATATTTTTCAGGAGAGGTGATTTTCTGCTGTGGATTCAATAATTGAGATATAAATGTTGTAAAAATGTTTAAAAATGTATAAAAATCTTTTAAATAAATTACTGCCCTTAAAAGTATATTAAAATGTATTTTTTTTACTTAAATATAGCTTAGTAAATTTTTAATTGGATCAAAACGTACTATTTGCACCAAATAGTACATTTTGCTTTGATTAACACAAATAGTACGTTTTGACCAAAATTTTTACAAAACGTTCTATTTACATAAATTAAATTGTATAATGAATATAATTTAATATCATTTTAATTTAAAAATTAAAATACTTTGACTCAACTTAATAAAACATTACACTTCACTGATATATGTTCAATTAAATGTATTTAAATTAACAAAATATATAATATAGGAAACCGGTCGTATCTATTAATTATATAGGTGAAAGGAATACAATATGTTAGGCATATACATATACAATACAATATGTATATATCATAATATAACACTTTTTAATAACTTTTAATAAAAAAATCCAAATCAAGGTAAATAAAATATAAAAGGAAAAAGTTAAAATATAGGTAGTTAACATATTTTAAAACAAGAATAAGTAAAATAGAGTTTACATTAAAATATTGAGGTTTAAATATTTAAAATGTTAAAATTAAAAAAAAGTAACAAAATTAATAAAATATTAAAGTATCTATTTCTGACTAGAAATAGTAAAATAGAGTTTCATTAAAATATTAAGTTCTAAATATTTAAAATGTTTGAATTAAAAAAAAGTAACAAAATTAATAAAATATTAAAGTAACTCTTTCTGACTGAAAATAGTAAAATAGAGTTTCATTATTCAAGTGAATAAAATAAAAGGAACACATGAAAAAGTTAAAATATAGTAAACATATTTTATAACAATTAATATTATGTATAAAATAATAATATATAAAATACCTACTAGGTAAATATAAAATGTAGTGTCAACTAAAGTCAATCATTATCTTCATCATATACATTTTCTAGGTCTTCATTTCCAACATCTTCACTATTTTTGAAGATATCTTCATAAAACTGTGTAGAGTCTTCAGGAATAGTGAAGTATTTCAGTAAGTTCTTAACATCGTTTTGCTTAGGTAACTTTACATGGTTAGTTTTTGGTAGCTGCACAAGATTATTAAACAACGTACCAAGATTAGAGTTTCTTTTTACAACTTCTATTTTTGTTGGTATTCCTCCATAGGTTTTGGAAACTCCAACAGTTTTTTCTCCCTTGGTGTATGTATAAATTTTCTGCTCGGTTGATTTAAAATCAAATTTGGTTTTTACCAGATTTTTTACTACACTTTTATAATCATAGATGGAGAAGTCCTGACCATACACTTTTACTGTACAAAACCTTTTAAAAATCTCATAATATTGAGATGGAGAAATAATAGACTCTTTTTTTCTCAATACTTGTTCGATACTCCCAAATACCCTATCTGGTGGCATATAGCTATGCCCCCTTACCGGGAATATATGATTAATTTGTTTGAATATAGTTGTTCTGTGGTTTATGTAATAGAGTAATGTTATCATGGTGAACTGGTTTTTGTTTTGGCCAGAACAAGAGTCTGAAAACAGGTTGAGGATTGTGGGGGGTGATTCCTTTAACATCAGTCGGCTTTCTAAATTTTCTAAAAAATCTATGAGTGACGAACAAACTTCATTCGGACCCCTTCCACTTTCACATTCTGTCCATGTGTATAAATAACAGTTTTCTGGACCTTGAGTTGGTGCAGCTATGACAAAAGTTAAATTGTACAGCCATACTTGCCTACTATAAAATACTTCAGTAACTGATAATTTAGGCAAATGCTGTGTTTGCATCATATCAAAAGATACAGAAACACTATCAGGTGATTCTTCCTTCAATAGTTCAAAAAACCGTTTTGCTCGTCTTTGGTGTACTTTTAATTCTAAATGAAGTTCAATTTTCATATCTTCATCTTTTTCAATTTGAATTTTTGCTAACTGTTCGGTGCAAAAATAACAAATATCTTGCCTTGGGTGGCCAAAACTCAAGTTGAACTTAGATGTAAAAATAAATTGGTATTTACTTAAACTTGCAATGCAACAATTTTCTTTCAATCTATTCATTTTCCAATGAGACCACATAGCTTTAATTGATAATCCTGGCTGTAAATAACTTCTACCAGTTTCTCTGCGGGTGTGGTGACTTTTTCTACACTTAAATGATTTAATATGATCCTCTATTGACAATGTCACTTCAATGTCTGATGCATTTAAGTGTTTACCTCCTCTTTTTTCTTTTGGGCTTTGATGATGAACATTAAAATTTTTACAGATTATATTGAGCCTTCTTCTAGTTAAAGATGTAATACCACTGAAGGCATGTGCACATACATTTATCATGTCTCCATTTACATTTGGTATAAAATATTTTGTAGCTACACGGTCATTCCTTGTAGTTTTTTTTTTGTTTGTTCTCTTTGCTTTTCTTACTTCCATTAGTGTCAATACAAAAGTATCTTGTTCAACTTTGGATGAAAGGGTACATAAGTTATTTTTAAATGTCATAATATCTTCATGTGTTAGCTTTGAAATAGAGCATTTTGAATATGACTTGGAGTTTTCACTAATTACTTCAACATGATCACAACTTAATACATAACTTTTTGGTAGTTTATTCTTCTTAATTTGTTTTTATTTTCGTTGATTTGAAATATTTATTTTTCTTCCTCCCTCAGTCTCTTTAATAGGATCTCTGTATTCAGGATCTGAATTAATAGAGTTTTCTAAAATCAACTCCATAGCTGGTAATAAATAATTATCCATGTCTGGCAAAATATAATCCATATCTGGTGTTTGATCTGCAGTAGGAATTTGAAACAAGTCATTATCTGAAGGAACTTGAATAATAATTGGACTACTATTGAGTGCATCATTTTCTTTGAACAGTTCCAAAGGAACTAATCCTGTGTTAATAACTACATCCATGTCCTCAATATTTTCAGATGTAATTATTGAGTTAGGAAGTGCAGTGTTATTATTTTCAAAATCAGCAGATATTATTGGCATAGTTCTACGAGAAGTCATAGCTATATCCTAAAAGAAAAATTGAAAATTGAAAATGATTTTAGAAAATAAAATGATTTATCCTACATTTAATAAAATGTTAATATATGACATAATCTGTGTTACATTGACATTTAAAGAATAAGAATATATGATTAAATTAAATGTATGATTTTAATAAAATAGTGATATGTATATTTTGTTTTCTTGTTTCTGTTATTTTATATTGAACGGTTAAAAATGTTGTGAATGTCAAGACAATGTTCTTACAACTGAAAATTATTAAAAATAAAACAACAAATAGATGCTGTATAATGATAGAATACATCTAGTTAAGTTATGAAGTATAATTAAGTTTTTATTTATTAGTAAGTATTAAGTATTTATTAAATACATAATAACATTATGGTTGATAAAAAAACATTTTGTACCATATTTGCTATCCATCAGTGTTATTTAAAGTTCAATCTTACATGTGATGAAGAAAATTAGGATAAAAAAATGAAAAAAAAAATTCAACATAATATAATATGCAGAAATTAATAGTGTATTATGTAATCTTTAATCTGAGTGTTAATTTGTAATATATTTATAATATATTACTTTATATAAATAGGATGTATAAAAATAGTATAAATAATAGGTATTTTTAGAAAAATAAATTAGTTGTATATCCAATTAAAACACTGTTGTATTTAAATTGGTTACCATATCTAACTAAAGAATATAAACACAAACAATGATACCACTTTTAACTGAAACAAATCTTACATTTATAAACTTTTATTTAATTTGTATGAATATTATAAAGATGAAATAAAATTGATAACTATTAAAAAGTAAATACTGATATCTGATACCTGTAGCCATTGTGAACATGTTTTTTCATTAGAAATAACTTGATAACTATTTTTTTTTAATGAACTTAATGTTAGTGGTCCACAATAATATAATCAGGCAACTATAATATAATCATTTTTAATTATTATTATGTCATTAGAACAACAATGTAGATAACTATGTATTAATATTCTAGATATTATATACAAAAAATAACTATAAACTAATAGGTAAGAAAATAAAATTTGTAGAGGCGCTAATATATTACCTTATTTCTAGCAGTATTAACAATTTTGTTGCTCTGCAGCTTCTCTACATCAACTGCCTGAAGATATGAGATATAGAAATCATAAAATACTTATTTATTATTTTATTATAGGTTTGGTTTGGCGGTATACAAAAGATTAAAAGTTCTGACATTATGTTATTTTCCAGGTTTTACTATACTCCATTCCAAATAAGAAACACCACGGCGGCTACGGGCAAAACCGGTTTTGCTACGAAAAAGTGGGTGTTTCTTATTTGGAATAGAGTAGGTATACTTATCTGTATGTACCTACCTTGTTTTTTGCATTGTCTATCATCAGTATTATTCTTTTTGACATGGTTAATGTAAATAATATGTTAACAATTAAATTTTAGTGTAAATATGGAAAAACATTTAGCAAATAGCAAGAGTACTGGGTAATTTAAGTACAACAAAAATAAAATATGCGTAATCATCAATGATTTAATTTCATTGTTTCGACATTATCACCAAGTTTTGGCGCGCATAATAATTAATGTTTCAAAGTTATAAACGATTTTTTCGATTTGTAATTTTGGTTGGCAAGTCGATAATATGTTAAATAAAAAACCTTAATCATATATCAAAACTAACTAATTTAGTAAATTGTAACAATAAAAAAAAATTTAAAGACACAACCATTTTTGAATATAGTACGTTTTGCTTCAATACATTTTCCGTCCTATACTATTTACATGAAAAATAGTACATTTTGCATCATGGACGGAAATAGTACCTTTTGGAAAAATTGATGTAATTAGTACGCTTTGACAACATTTTTTTACTTTTTACTACGAAATCTATAGCAAATAGTACGTTTAGATTCAAACAGTAAATAGTTCGTTTTGACAAAATTTATATTGTGCAAATAGTACGTTTTGCTTCAATTTACTATTTTAAAATCGGTTATTGAATGAGAAATAGTACGTTTTTACCTAATCTGATGATGCCAATCGATCCGCCACCATTTCAAACATATGTTTCAATGTATAACTCAATTTTGACAAAAATGCAAATAGTACGTTTTGTATTGTCACCCCACAATTAGTAGCAGCTGGTCACAGGTTAACTGCCGTATAATCACAAAACAATAACCACTCTTTTAATTTTTCGGACAAAAGCTTATCACTCGACGATAGAAAGTGATAACACAGAATATTCTGGGGTAATCGTAAATCGTAATATTAAACTGTAGATTGTATAGATAGGCCATATTTTGATTTTTTTGATTCTTCAGTTTCATATTATACCGACGAATAATATTTTTAAATTACAACAAAATAACCAAAATCGTTATTACTGATTTTAATAAGTAATTTCGTCCAAATTTGAATTTATTTATTTATTAATTAATTTACGCCAGTCGGCATTTACATATATGGTAATATAACAGTTAGTAAAAATGTTCTTATAAGTGTAAAAATAATTGATAACAAAAATAATAATATTAAATTTAAATGTACTAACAACTTAACAATAAACATAAAGATAAGTTACTAAGAAGTGAACAGCATTCTATTTATGAGCGTGGCAATAAAACTAATATATGAAGAAATTATTTTGTATAATATAGAATTTAGTTTTAGGTGGTGTTAAGGAGGCGGAACATTCTATGTATAGGATGGTTATGGGTTGTAGTTTGTACGGTGAGAGGGGACGTAATATAAGGAGTGGATTCTGGTTGGATAGGCAGGAATACGAAAAGAAATGGAAGAAGTAGATCGGGGGCATCAATAGAGCCATTAAGTAAAGCTGAGATGAAGTTGATGTCAGCATCAAAACGAC
>NW_021770319.1:17015-19337 GCF_005508785.2 Acyrthosiphon pisum | reverse complement strand
CTCTCTCGTCGTAGTTGAATGTAACAAAAGTTCGGTCTTCCCAGAGTCGTTGAATTGAAGCGTGCACTCCTCAGTTCACCGGTGATCCACGAAAGTGAAGTTGCCTCTGTTGATTGAAGTTGATCCAAAATATTTCGAAAAATATTGTTGAATGTTCCTTGTATTCTGGAAGACCCTGTCCACAGCGCCAAATTTCTGTTACATCCCTACTGACGTCGATACATACACCAACGCAGAGATGAACACTTGATGTATTATGTTATATTTGAGTGTTTATTAACAAGTACAAAATTGTGGGGTAACAATGCAAAACGTACTTTTTGCGTTTTACATATTTTTCAGGAGAGGTGATTTTCTGCTGTGGATTCAATAATTGAGATATAAATGTTGTAAAAATGTTTAAAAATGTATAAAAATCTTTTAAATAAATTACTGCCCTTAAAAGTATATTAAAATGTATTTTTTTTACTTAAATATAGCTTAGTAAATTTTTAATTGGATCAAAACGTACTATTTGCACCAAATAGTACATTTTGCTTTGATTAACACAAATAGTACGTTTTGACCAAAATTTTTACAAAACGTTCTATTTACATAAATTAAATTGTATAATGAATATAATTTAATATCATTTTAATTTAAAAATTAAAATACTTTGACTCAACTTAATAAAACATTACACTTCACTAATATATGTTCAATTAAATGTCTTTAAATTAACAAAATATATAATATAGGAAACCGGTCGTATCTATTAATTAAATTAGCAGTTATAGCAGTATTAACAATTTTGTTGCTCTGCAGCTTCTCTACATCAACTGCCTGAAGATATGAGATATAGAAATCATAAAATACTTATTTATTATTTTATTATAGGTTTGGTTTGGCGGTATACAAAAGATTAAAAGTTTTGACATTATGTTATTTTCCAGGTTTTACTATACTCCATTCCAAATAAGAAACACAATAACACAATAATACGGGCAAAACCGGTTTTGCTACGAAAAAGTGGGTGTTTCTTATTTGGAATAGAGTATACTTAGCTGTATGTACCTACCTTGTTTTTTGCATTGTCTATCATCAGTTTTATTCTTTTTGACATGGTTAATAGTAAATAATATGTTAACAATTAAATTTTAGTGTAAATATGGAAAAACATTCAGCAAATAGCAAGAGTACTGGGTAATTTAAGTACAACAAAATTAAAATATGCGTAATCATCAATGATTTAATTTCATTGTTTCGACCTTATCACCAAGTTTTGGCGCGCATAATAATTAATGTTTCAAAGTTATAAACGATTTTTTCGATTTGTAATTTTGGTTGGCAAGTCCATAATATGTTAAACAAAAAACCTTAATCATATATCAAAACTAACTAATTTAGTAAATTGTAACAATAAAAAAAAATTTAAAGACACAACCATTTTTGAATATAGTACGTTTTGCTTCAATACATTTTCCGTCCTATACTATTTACATGAAAAATAGTACATTTTGCATCATGAACGGAAATAGTACCTTTTGGAAAAATTGATGTAATTAGTACGTTTTGACAACATTTTTTTACTTTTTACTACGAAATCTATAGTAAATAGTACGTTTAGATTCAAACAGTAAATAGTTCGTTTTGACAAAATTTATATTGTGCAAATAGTACGTTTTGCTTCAATTGACTATTTTAAAATCGGTTATTGAATGAGAAATAGTACGTTTTTACCTAATCTGATGATGCCAATCGATCCGCCACCATTTCAAACATATGTTTCAATGTATAACTCAATTTTGACAAAAATGCAAATAGTACGTTTTGTATTGTCACCCCACAATTAGCAATTTAAAATATTCATAATAGTTTAGTTTTATTTTGTAGTCCAATAATGTAAAAGATAGGTATTTTATGTTATATGCTTACCTCATATTCATAAATTTAGAATATAACAATGTATACCTACTTAACACAGTTTATGACACGTCATATTATAGGTACTTAATCAATGTACCTAGGTACATACTTTTATTTTTAGCTTTTAGTATGAAACTATAATAGCTCAACAGTTATGTAAACAAATAAATTGTAAATTTTAAAAACCAATATTACAAAATCTATGTAATCACTTGGTAGTAGGTACCTAAAGAAAATAAAAACACACATTGAATACAATTTAGTTCACGAGTCACGACTGATGTATAATGATCAAATATCAAATAAATTCGAATTTATTGTAATAAATTTTACAATTTGTATTCTTTTCTTGAAATAATTATTTAAAAAAAA
This sequence comes from Acyrthosiphon pisum, assembly GCF_005508785.2. Taxonomy (NCBI): domain Eukaryota; kingdom Metazoa; phylum Arthropoda; class Insecta; order Hemiptera; family Aphididae; genus Acyrthosiphon; species Acyrthosiphon pisum. The sequence continues at coordinate 17,060 of NW_021770319.1, read as the reverse complement.
AAATTTGGTGTGTACCTACACGGTAAATATTTTTTTGTGAAAGTG
>NW_021770319.1:11644-16798 GCF_005508785.2 Acyrthosiphon pisum | reverse complement strand
ATTAAACGCATTAACAGAACAAATTTTACAAAATGAATACAATTAATACAAATTTTGGAATACACCTGTTTCTTATTTTTTAATGAAACATATGTATGACTTAATTCTATAAAAAATCAAAAGCAAACCAATATGACGTTCGATAGAAAACCATTTCACAAACCAACCAAATTTTCGGGCGCTATTCATGAAAACATAGATTCATTTATTCAAAAATATAATAAAGGCAGTAGCATTAATAGTCTGACTCCAGAACAGAAAAAATCATTTCTAGCCATATATCTACAAAACATGGCATCAACTTTCTTAGACAATTACGAAAATTAGCACCCAACGAACAGGTATCGTTGTCACTACAGCTTCACTAAAATAATTACAACTTTAAACAATTTCTAAAATAATTAATACATGAATAAATCAGTAAATTCTGTTTTTCTTAACATTGATTATTGAAATCATAACAAAATATTGATATATAAAACATAAATCCTGTAAAATAATCCTAAATATTATTAAAAATAAAAATATAAAAAAAATAATAATAAATTAATAAAACAATAAAATATAAAATATACTAATAAATAAAATTATATAAAATATCCAGACTGACAAACCTTCTCCGCTCAGAATCGTTTTTCTTATACAATGATATTATATCATTGAATTCAAGTCTAATATACAACCATTATACAATGACCCAATTGTAATCTACTTTACAGCAGAGGGACATCCACTTACCCGCTTTTTTTAATTTTTTTGTCCAAAGATTTATTTTTATTAAAATTGAATTTTATTCAAATTAGATTTTTAGGAGATCCTAATTTAAGGCTTTTTTAAGAATTAGATTTTTATTAAAGTTGTATTGTTTATTTTTGTCTATATGGATTATTAAAATATATCAAATTAAAAAATCTATATTAAATAAAAAAATATTAATAAAAATTTATATTTGATAAGAAACCTGTACCTATTCAATAAAAAATCTTGATTGAATAAAACAAAACTTAACAAAAAAAGCAGGTAAGTCTCGGGGACTGCCGCGGTAAAGCTATTGCATAGCAATTTTGTAGCTATGTATTATTATTATGACTATATTTATTTTTGTATGACATTAATTCAAGTTTTTTTTTTGATAATGGTAGATAAACACCGTACGGAAATATTTTATTTGAGACTTTTTTGCTTAGCAACTAGTTAGACTGTAAATAACGAAAATAATAATAACATTTTACGGTCACGCTTTTTCGTTACGAAAAATGTTTTTTCAGTCACCACGCCAAGCCCGCGATAAAAGCTATGCAATAGCTTAAAAAAAAAAATATATTATATTGATATATATATATAATTATATAAATATATTAATCTATATGTATATGATAAAAAATCTATAAAATCATATTAAATCTACAGTACTGATAAATCTATATTTAATAAGAAAATCTGTATTAAATCAATTTTTGATGAAAAATCAATAATAATTTTCAGTTGTTAAAAATCTGTGTTAATAAATAATCTATGCTGATAAAAAAATCTGTATTAAATCAATTTTTAATAAAAAATCAATATTAAATTTACATTTAATAAAAATTTGTGTTTAATTAAAAATATATGGGTACTTGATAAATTAATATCATTGTAGTTATTAAAAACCCCAGTTTTGATGTTTTCAATTTTATTTCCAACCAATGATCTAATAATTAAATAATTTATTATATAGATAATGTATAGGTAATAATATTATATAAATAAACATATAACTACAATCTTATTTGTTAATTAATATTCTTACAATGTCTGAAGCTCTGGAAGGTTTGCAAATACACCATTTTTCAAATTACTTATTTCATTGTAGTCCAACGTTCTAAAAATATGTTTACATTCTGGATTATAATTAAATAATAATGTCTATGTCTTTAAAAGACAATTGTTTAGACAAATATATAATTCAAAAAATGAAAGTATAACAATTATTATTATACATTAAAAATATAAATATTTTAGGCAGTTCATGCTGACTTACAAAAGACTCAACGACGTTAATGAACTGAATATCCCAGGTGGAATGTTTCTTATCAGATTGTGGCTTAAATCCCTATTTATAAAATATAAAATGTGATTTTCACTCGCTTATACAATACGATCACATGATAAAAGTGTTTAATACTTACAGTGTATCCAGTTTTATAAGTCCCTTAAAAATTTCCAAATCGAGCTTATGGATTTCGTTGTGATACAAGGTTAAGATCTCCAAACTCGATAAGTTATTAAAAACCCCAGTCTCGATGTTTTCAATTTTATTTCTCTCCAATGATCTAACAATTAAATAATGTATTACATAAATAATGTATAGGTGATAATATTATATAAATAAACATAATATAACCATTAGCTTATTTGTTAATCAATATTCTTACAATTTCTGAAGCTTCGAAAGGTTTGCAAATACACCATTTTTCAAATTACTTATTTCATTGTAGTCCAAGCGTCTAAAAATATGTTTACATTCTGGATTATAATTAATTAATAATGTCTATGTCTTTAAAAGCATTTATATTATGTATATTATAACTCATAAAGTTTTTAACTTTGTAAGATGGGTAAATAATACCTGTCCACTACAAAAATATAAGACAAGGGGGCCAATTTCACGCAGCCCCTCTTTTTGGCTACGAATTTCAATTTTGCTTATCATTAATGCTTATCATTATGCTTAAACATTGCTTATCGAAATTAACTTTTTTACAAAGAATAGATTTTAGTTTTTTTTTTATTTAGATTTTTTAAACAAGTTACATTTTTTATTTTTTTGTCTAAAGATTTATTGTTATTAAAATTGAATTTTATCCAAATTAGATTTTTATGAGATCCTAATTTTATGCTTTTTTAAGAATTAAATTTTTATTAAAATTGCATTGTTTATTTTTGTCTATAAGGATTATTTAATAATATCTTATTAAATAATCTATATTAAATAAAAAAACATTAATAAAATTTTATATTTGATAAGAAACCTGTACCTATTCAATAAAAAATCTTGATTGAATAAAACTAAACAAAAAAAAACATCTAAATATAAATTAAAAAAAAGTAATAATACAAATTAATATTTAATAAAAAATCTTTATTAGAAAAAAAAATCCATATTACCTACAACAATAAAACAAAAAAAAATAATATTGAAAAATCAATATTTAATAAAAAAATTGTATATTTAATAAAAATCTGTATTAAATCAATTTTTGATAAAAAATTAATATTAAATCTACAATTGTTGATAAATCTATATTTAATAAGGAAATCTGTATAAAATCAATTTTTGAAAAAAAATCAATAATACTTTTCTATGTTTGTTAAAAATCTGTGGGTATTTGATAAATTAATTTATTGTAGTTATTAAAAACCCCAGTTTTGATGTTTTCAATTTTATTTCCAACCAATGATCTAATAATTAAATAATTTATTATATAGATAATGTATAGGCAATAATATTAAATAAATAAACATAAAACTACAATCTTATTTGTTAATTAATATTCTTACAATTTCTGAAGCTTTGAAAGGCACCATTTTTCAAATTACTTATTTCATTGTATTTCAACATTCTTAAATTATGGTAGCATTCTGGATTATAATTAATTAATAATGCCTATGTATTTGAAAGTGTTTATATTATGTATATTACAACTCACAAGGACATTAACTCTGTAAGATGAGTAAATTATTTCGGTTCGATATCCCTGATTTTATTATTTTCTAAGTACCTGGAATACAACACAATTTGTTTAATTATTATCATACAAAATTTGAATATGATAATTTCATAATATTATTGGCCCTCGTGTTATGTAAATTATTTCACCTGTTTTTCTATTTTTTTACCACTGATTTTACATCGATATTACAATTTAATAGAATTATTGATTATTAAATATATTATGTATTAAAAACACACGTTTAATTTCTAGTGAAAATAGTGATCGTCTGAATGTAGTGGTCAAATTGATGTCCATAATTAAGTACTAAAACTTAAAATCAGTGAAATCATACATCAATAATTTGTTACGAATTTGCTACTAACCTGTTTTTTTTTACAAGCCGGAAACAAACATACCAGTTCCTATGTATTTTTAAATCGCTATAAAAACGACTTTGAGTAGAATTGTTCCATTAAAATCCAAACATCTTTCAAAATGATTTTACACTATGATACTATGAGGGGGACTTATAAATAATTAAAATCAAAAATGTTTAATGTAAAAATGAACATTCTAACATATTCCACATCGGGGTTGTACTTAAATGGAAAATATGATACCTATATTAATGATTAAAATATTTAAGGGAATGTTGCATTAATAATAAATTACAATAATAATTAAAATTGAATTGCATTAATAATTGAAATATTTTTCAAAAAGATTGAATCACATTAATAATTTTATAAAATTTTCAAAAAAATTGAATTGCATTTATAATCTAAAAATTATTTTCAAAAATCATTCCTCATCTGAAGTATTTTGACTTTGAATTAATGTATTGAGAAAAATTATTTCTAGCATTCATGGTGCACCATTCCAATATCATATACGGATTATAAATTAAATTGCAAAAAAAAAATTAAAAAAGGTGGGTAAGTGGATGTCGCTGTGCTGTACAGTGGGTTACAAGTGGGTCACTGTATAATGGATAGTATTAAATTTGAATTCAATGATATAATATCACCGTATAAGAAAAACGATTCTGAGCGGAGACGGGATGTCAGTCTAGGTATAAGACATATTATATACTTATATCTATGGTATTAAAAAAAAATTTAGCTATAATATATACACAGGAATATCACAATATCCATTAGGTAGGTACTTATAATGCGTTATACATCAACAACAAACCGTGATACTATCATAGGTATATAATATTATACTTTAGAAGTTTCAAGTACCCACGAGTAATATTATACAATCACAACAAAATAAATAAAAAAGTTATTCTAGGTTTTTTAACATGTAATTTCGTCCAAATTCGAACTTAAAAATGAGTATAAAAATAAGCTGTGCTTATGTATTTTTTAGATTCTTTGGTAACAGAATTAATTACTTACGTGGAATCTTGTTTTAAATTTTCAATCCTTCGATATAAAAGTTGAACATTTTA
>NW_021770319.1:9335-10557 GCF_005508785.2 Acyrthosiphon pisum | reverse complement strand
TAAATCATGAACATTAATTTTATTCTCTAATCGAAATATATTTGTATACCACACAACCACACAAAAACACACTCATTAAATATCTAACGTTATCTTTCAGGAAATATCTGCAACAAAATTCTTGTAAATAACGACGTCGATTCAACATTATCGTGTTATTCGCTTCCGTTAATATAATTACATTATATGTATCATCGTATATTATTTAACATTGAATTCTGTCATCGTATATTATTTAACATTGAACGTTTATCGCTGTCTATTTTTTATGAATTCAGAACTTAATATAAACTTTTATCATAACACATTAAATTTACAACCGCGATGGATTTCCATCCGTGGTGATGAGTGCGTTGGTCAGAGAATGTTGGAACACTTTTCCCCCCGGTCGTTTGCCATGGTTTACCGTCAATTCGCTATTTTATGCCAAATTTCAGGGGAGAGTGCCGGCAGACAACCAATGACTTCTTTATACGGCCGGCGAGTGTGATTTGATTATGCTCGTCAATCATATTTATTAACTAACAAAATTGTTCTAGAATATTCGATAGACATCCTACTACGTCACATGTTATCTACGGATGTCCTAAGTAAAAAAAAACACATAGATACTTATAATAAAATATTTGTTGACCAACATATTATTTCTACTATATAAAATTAATGTTCATGATTTATAATATTATGTCTTGTCACAAATTTAAAACTATTTTTCTGGACAGGAAAATTTTAATGAATAAAAAATACAAATAAAAGTATTCAGAATACGTATTCGAATACAAAAAAAATATTCAAATAATTTTATTTGAATACGTTTATTCGAATACTTTACAAGACTGATTTTCAGGAACATGTTAATGAATAATATTATTTATCACTAATATATTTTACAAGCAATTTTCAAGTTTTCCAGCAATCATAACTTCTGAGATATTAAGATCAAATCCCAAAATCTATGTGTCTACAACTCAAACACTTTCCAACACCTCAACAACTCAACCCCTAAAATCTATGGTATTAGTTCAACAGCTCAACATTTACGACAACTCAACACACATAATTAAAATCTCTGTTTTTAAAAATTGTATAACTTTTAAAATCTAAATCATTATGCACATAAAAAATATAGTAAAAGAAAGTCGAGACTGGAGTGCAGTTCAATTAGGAATGGGAACATAATAGCTTAGGAATATCAAATATTTTGGGATTCTGAGTAGAACGA
>NW_021770319.1:6100-6880 GCF_005508785.2 Acyrthosiphon pisum | reverse complement strand
AATTTTGCTATTTAGACGTTAGATTATAGTAAAGTATGTCATACTTTTTATATTATTTTATAATGCATGTCATAAGCGAGATTTATAAGCTTTCTTATTACCTATTTAAAACATTTCCAATATTTTGCGAGTTATTAACAGTTACTTGATACCTATACTTTTATATTTTAACCACATCTTATAGAGTTTTCAACCAATCCTTATTCCTTGTCGTAGATCCGCTGTTATTATGAGATATTTTATGATTTACTTCGAAGTTCCATCGAATTTGTTGTTTAAATATTTATTAGAACGTACAATGCGCGTGTTACGTTTATACGTCCTTAAACTGCAGGACCCAGGTAGATGGACATTATAGTTATTACCAGGGTTGGGATTTATATAACATTTGCATATTTCTTTTGAAATGCTTAAAAAATAGCAAACTAAGCTAAAAATGAGTTTCGTAATACATAGAACTCAATTTAAAAATTTTTTTTTGCCAATTTTTGCATATTTAGCGATATTTAAGGTAATATTATAGACCATATTTGTGCAATTTTAAGTGCTATAAAATCCCAACCCTTGTTATTATCCTATATAATTTATAACTTTAATTTAATAAAAAACATATTGCACACGAGTCTGCAATGAAGTACCACATTTTATGTTTTTGCTATCATATGTAGCACATACCTAGGTAATAACAATTTAATAGTCGTTAAAAAACAAAACCGGAAAATTCCCACCTTGCAAACTATAAAATTCCACTGGCGTTAACACATTTATTGATAAATTAGA
>NW_021770319.1:5131-6050 GCF_005508785.2 Acyrthosiphon pisum | reverse complement strand
CAACAAATAAAATTGTATTGATATTTATATGAAAAAAAAACTAAAAAAAATGGAAACTGAACATGTCCCTAAACAGCTCAAAATAAATCAAAATATTTAAAAAATGTTAAGGTGTATAGAAAATGCAAACATAAACGTTCTGTCAAAATTGTATGCACCTACGGTCATTTGTTTTAGAGTTGTACCAAAAACCAAAATCGATTTTCTCGAAAACAGATTTTGCGTAAAAATGTTCGTTTTTCCTTAATTTTTCTTTTGTTTTTCTCGTTGCATTTAAATCTACTAAGAAATTTTTACTTTTGACCCCCCAAAGTACCAACTAGATTCACTTTCCTATCAGAAAAGATACTGTTGAAGAAAATCCAAGCACTTTTACTGTCCTAAAAGGTGATAAATCATTGTAAAATCAATATATATCAATATATTCATTGCTCTGTTCAGAATCTAATAAAATTTGAAACTGAAAATGTTCCTAAACGGTTCAAAACAAATCAAAATATTTTGAAAATTGTATCGTGTATAGAAAATGCGAATATAAACAACCCGGGAAATTTCCATGTAGGTATCATTTTTTTAAAATCATACCAAAAACCAAAATCGATTTTGTCAAAAACCGATTTAGCGTAAAAATTCCCATTTTTCTTTAATTTTTATGCTGTTTTTCCCGGTGCTTTTGAAAACTATCGAGAATTTTAAATTTTTACCTCCTAAATGCACCAACTAGATTCTTTTTCCCATGGAACAAGATACTGTTGAAGAAAATCTAAGCAGTTTTACTGCCCCAAATCATGATGATAGACACAAAATTAAATTCATGTAATTCATTGAATTGTGTAATACTTATATAGTAGTTTGTATAGTAATTTTAAACAAACAGTTATTTATATAAATAATTTTTTGCTTAATTTATGTTACAATT
>NW_021770319.1:1405-2976 GCF_005508785.2 Acyrthosiphon pisum | reverse complement strand
TAATAGGATATAGAAGGAAGCATTAATGTTTTGTTTAGACAAATAAATAATTCAATAAATGAAAGTATAACAATAATTATAATATATTAATAATATAAATATTTAGGCAGTCCATGCTGACTTACAAAAGACTCAACGACGTTAATGAATCGAATATCCCAGGTGGAATGTTTCTTATCATATTGTGGCTTAAATCCCTATGTATAAAATATAAAATTTTATTTACACTCGGCTATACAATACGATCACATAAAAAAAGTGTTTAATACTTACAGTGTAGCCAGTTTTATAAGTCACTTAATTATTTCCAAATCGAGCTTATGGATTTTGTTGTGATCCAAGGTTATTACGTATTCATTTATACATTTTAGTATTTTATTCAACTTTTATATTTATTAATAATTTTTTATATGCATAACATAAAGACTTATATGTGATTATTATCATTATTTATTTGTACCTAACCTACTTCTATATTTAAAAATAACTAACAAAAATATTTTTTTCCACATAAAGCATTATAATTATTATTTAATAATAATTTTTTGGTCGAAAAGTGAATCGGCCAACTCCTATGTGGAATATGTTAGAATGTTCATTTTTACATTAAACATTTTTGATTTTCATTCTTTATAAGTCCCCCTCATAGTTTAAAATCGTTTTCAAAGATTTTTGGATTTTAATAGAACAATTCTATTAAAAAATAAATTAATATGTCTAACTGCAAACATTGTATTGCCATTTCAATTTTAATTATTAATATCATATATTTTGTAAAAAATATTTTTGGAGAATATTGCATTTCAATTTTAATTATTAATATCATAAGTTTTGTAAAAAATATTTTAATTATTAACGCGTTTCGGTTTTTTAAAAATGTTTTGGGGGATTTTGCATTCAAATTTTTAATTTTCAATAACATACATTTTGCAAAAAAATATTTTAATTATTATTGCATTTCGATTTTTAATTATCAATAACATACATTTTGCAAAAAAAAATATTTTAATTATTATTGCATTTCGATTTTTAATTATCAATAACATACATTTTGCAAAAAAAAATATTTTAATTATTATTGCATTTCGAATTTTAATTGATTAATTTCATAAGTTTTGCGAAAAATATTTTAATTATTATTGCATTTCGATTTTCTGATATTTTTGCATATTGTTTTCTTTGTGATTTGTATTGATATAAAATGAGGAGGGCCAGGAATGGTACATATATACTACTGGTACTTACCGGTTTTTTTCTATTTAGATGTTAGAACAGTAAAGTATGTCATACCTTTTATATTATTTTTTATAATACATGTCATAAGCGAGATTTCTTCTTACCTATATCAAACATTTCCAATATTTTGCGAGTTATTAACAGTTATTTGATACCTATACTTTTATATTTTAACCACACCATATAGAGTTTATAAACCAATCCTTATTCCTTGTCGTTGATCCGCTGTTATTATGAGATATTTTATGATTTACTTCGCAGCTCCGTCGAATTTAGTGTTTGGATATTTCTTAGACATATAATACGCGTGTTATGTTTATACGTCCTTAAACTGC
>NW_021770319.1:0-1182 GCF_005508785.2 Acyrthosiphon pisum | reverse complement strand
GAAAAATGATAATTTGCAATTTTTTCGAAACGTTTTCGTAACGCTTTATGTAACGTAACCTTTTTCGATTCTATGTGCCAATAAAAAGACATAAAATGTCAAAAACGAAATGGGATGCGCCAGTGAAACAACCTGGTGATACGAATATAATACTAATATATTTACAGATAGCAACAAACATATTTTGAGTTTAACATTGCGGTTGTCCTTATAAATTAATTTTATATTAAATACATTAGTAGAGAAAATTTAAAAGTTTAAAAATAATTATTAATTGATTCTTGAATACATTTTAGTATACAAATATTAAGTTACTAGTGTGATTTTTGAGGTTGAATTTTTCCCGCCAATTTATCTGCTTTTATATTGGATGTTGTATCTTTAAAACAGCATTCAAGTGTTCATCGCTTAATCGCGAACAATATTTATTTTTTCGAAATTTAAGTATTGAGAATGTCTGCTCACAAATATATGTGCTACAGAAAGCAGTAATCATTTTTTTAGCAAAAATTTTAATGCCTTTAAAATCTATTTCAGAAAGACTTGAATAACATATTTTTAGGTCATTACTTTCTTTAAAAGCATTTTTAAGAATATCGTTGTTTTGCAATTCTATGACTTCCATCTGTAAATTGTATTCAACATCGTCAATGTCGACAGAAAAAGGGTTTTGAAACAATTTGATTTTATTCTCTTGTACGTAAAAATCAGAAAATCAGAAATTTAATCATCACGTTGGAATGTTTCGAAACGAACTGCACTTAAGCCATAACCTGTACGTATTTGACGTAATCGACGATATATACATTATTATACGATTAGATTACGTTCTCGATCATAGCTTATCTCACATTGTTATACAGTAGTCATGATTAAATATTATTTATATATTTTATAACAATTTAAGCTACAAAATTAAAATTTTAAATACCATGAATTATATTTGGAGGGCCGCAGCAAAAAGTTCCGAGGGCCATGGGTTGCGGTGCCTGTGCTAAAACAAAGACATAAAATGTCAAAAACGAACTGGGATGCGCCACCGAAACAACCTTGGGATACGAGTGATACGATTTTATGATCGCGAAAAAGCGTATACGCCACTCGAATTATAATATCCATAAGATCATAACACAGTGACGTATTTGAGCAGTCTTCAGTAATGGGGGAAACGGGGTGAATTTT
>NW_021770318.1:3259-4171 GCF_005508785.2 Acyrthosiphon pisum | reverse complement strand
AGCACCGGGGCTCGGCGCGAACGGTCACGCCGAAACGCGACCGACGCGACGAACGTCACCCGGGCCATTCGGCCGGCGCCCAACGGGTCGCGACGTCCGCTAACCGAGCGAAAGATCCGGCCGGCGGTTAGACCGACCGTGAATTCGCCCGGCGGGGATTCGCGAGCTCTGTCCGTTTACAACCGAGCGGTTTCACGTTCTTATGAACTCTCTCTTCAAAGTTCTTTTCAACTTTCCCTCACGGTACTTGTAAACTATCGGTCTCGTGGCCGTATTTAGCCTTAGATGGAGTTTACCACCCGCTTCGGGCTGCACTCTCAAGCAACCCGACTCGAAGGCGCGGTCCGATCCCGGAACGCTGTGACGGCCTCTACTGGCCTGGCACCATCTGCGGGCCATGGCCCCGTTCAAGGGAGACTTGGACCGTCACGTGCGCCCCGGCAACGAGGCCGGCCCGTACGCCACAACTCTCATACGTGCCGCGACACAAAAGTGCGCGGCGAGATTCGGCGATGGGCTTTTCCCGGTTCGCTCGCCGCTACTAAGGGAATCACGGTTGTTTTCTTTTCCTCCGCTTATTAATATGCTTAAATCCGGCGGGTAGTCCCGCCTGATCTGAGGTCGGAACGTATCGGTTGTTTGTTTCTTAAATTACACGGCAGCCTGCGGTCCGCGCTCCGCCCGTACGGTGACCGCCCGCGTCCGCTTCTCGGAAGCCGGAGAGGTCTCGTGGACTCTCAGCCGGGCCCGGGCCGCGCTCTCGCGCGGCGGGCGGACGGGGACGTGCCCGTTTGACGACGCGAGAACCCGTGACTGTTTGCCCGTCACAACTTTGGGGCGGACGACCGGAGGCGGCCGCGCGAGCGGCTCTCCCCGGTCGAACCGCCAATCTCGCACCACCGGAGCGGCCGA
>NW_021770318.1:0-820 GCF_005508785.2 Acyrthosiphon pisum | reverse complement strand
GCGCGGCGCGCCGGAAGCACGAGACACGTGTCCGCCTGCCGACAATACGTCCGGCCGACGTGCCGGTAACTAACACCCCGAGACGGCTGACGAGCGCGACGGCGACCGCGCCGACGGGACACGTGGTCCCGCGACACGGCCGGCCGCGACACGACGGACCGCCAGGGGTGGTCCGGCACCGTCCAGACACAGATCCGACTACGAGCTTTTTAACCGCAACAACTTTAATATACGCTATTGGAGCTGGAATTACCGCGGCTGCTGGCACCAGACTTGCCCTCCAATTGATCCTCGTTTAAAGGTTTTAAAGTGTTCTCATTCCGATTACGGGGCCTCGGATGAGTCCCGTATCGTTATTTTTCGTCACTACCTCCCCGTTCCGGGAGTGGGTAATTTGCGCGCCTGCTGCCTTCCTTGGATGTGGTAGCCGTTTCTCAGGCTCCCTCTCCGGAATCGAACCCTGATTCCCCGTTACCCGTTACCACCATGGTAGGCATGGAACCTACCATCGACAGTTGATAAGGCAGACATTTGAAAGATGCGTCGCCGGTACGGAGACCGTGCGATCAGCTCGAAGTTATTCAGAGTCACCAGGTCTTTGCGCGGGCCGCGATCGGGACGCGCACGAAGCGCGCCGCGACGGGCCGGTTTTGATCTAATAAAAGCGTTCCTCCCGCGAGCGACGCCCGAGGGCGCCGCGACGGTCGGAACTCTGTCGGCATGTATTAGCTCTAGAATTACCACAGTTATCCAAGTAACTTGGGTACGATCTAAGGAACCACAACTGATTTAATGAGCCTTTCGCGGTTTCACCTTAATG
>NW_021770317.1:0-8802 GCF_005508785.2 Acyrthosiphon pisum | reverse complement strand
TATTTTGGGGGATTTTGCAAAAAATATTTTAATTATTATTGCACTTCAATTTTCTGAACTTTTTTGTACATTGGGTTTTTTCTAAACTTTTATTGTTAAAAAAGGGCACTGCGCCAGGAATGGTACATATATACTACTTACATTTTTCAAATATCGTTTTCCAAGTTAATGAAAAAAAAAAATCAAAATCATAATTACCCCATGCGACTTATACCAACATTTTGTACTCTTTTTGTACCTTTATGTACTAGCCAAAAATATAATTGTTCTACAATTGGTACTGTTTGGACGTCGAAATTGTTACTCAACAATTTAGTATCGCAAATGATTAAAAATCCTTTGTAATATAATATAATGCAATTAATTTTAATAAAAATATACAATTGCGAGACGCTATGATTATAGCCAAATTTACGTAAGGTTTACCCTAAGATCGTAATATGGTTTTTTTGGCGCACCAGTTACTCCAACCTCCGTTAAACAGTTCGGGCCTGTGGTCTGCCCAAAATATTTGAATTTATTGATTTTAAATAATGATTAATGATTATATTAATTTCGATAATGACCGATTATTCATTGTATTTTTTTTAACTCTGTCGTAGTTATAAAGGGTTTCTGCCAATTATTGTTGTTTTTTTTAAGATAAGATAACGACGATCTTCGTTGTACTAATGCAGACATGCAGTCTAATATATTATGATGTACGCTTAGAGATATTTATAGATTTTAATAATAATTGATCATAGTAAATGATCGGCATGGGTATTGAGTATCCGATAGACTGTTGGTTTTTTTATTTGTCTGTCGGCAGCCGATGAAATCATACCCGTTCTCCGTGTAAACGTTTAATTTGCATCTACTTATTTTCCCGACCAAAAAATAGGTAAGTCGCTTGTAGATCATAAAAATAAGTAAATGAAATATACGTAAATTAATTATAACTGTTGTATTAAAATAATGATAATTTTGTGCATAGAAATATCAACAAATTATACCTAATATGTCCATGTTTAAATATTATTCTTAGCAATCGTTCATTACGTAGTATAATATACTGCTCGGAAGTTGTAGAATTTGCATGTAATATGTGAACTATTAAAGGTGTTAAATAATTAACTAAAAATCAGTTTTAGAAAAAAAATATTAAAACTTTAAAGTACTTACTTTTGCAAATGTTGTGGTTTTTTAGTTTAAAAATCATATTTCTTAATTTTACTACTTTTTTGAACATGTTTATTGTTTATTGATTGATAATATTATTATTTATATGTATATAATACGATAGGCATTCATTTTGTTAGATATTGTATTTTGTAACCATTTTTTAGTACATATATCAACTATTAAGGAACCGTTAGGTATATTTAATAATAATATATAAATTATTATTTTATAATAAATACCTAATAAATATTATTTACTTGTTTAATTGATTTGCTGAAAGCTCTTCATTTATTTTAAGTTTAATTTTAAGAGTAGCATTAAAGGTGTATTCAGTTAATTTAACTAAAATAAGAATATTATGTTCTGAGCACCACATAACATTTTTTTTTTCATAGAAACCAATTGAAAAAAATTAAGATTTTCATAAAAAGTATGTACCAATTTAGTACCTACGTATTATGGAATTTAACATACTTAATAGTTAATAGTCATGTATGTTTTAATTTGTATTGATTATATTTTTGTTATTCAGTTTTAACTTTTAAACTGTCTATTTTAACATTGTTAAATAGTTAATATGTTTTATTCTAAATGGTCAAAATTATTTTTTAAGGGTACTGAGTGGAGCCAAGAATTTATTGATTTCATTATGATGTGCGATTTAGTTTGTTATACTTCGTAGGTACCCGACATTTCTAGTAATAATTCAACTCATATCAGTATAGATTTATATAGATACAAAATAAAACAAATACTAAAAAAGGCTGGCCAATTGGTAGCCACTCTTATTGATATTTGAATGGCCGTTGAAATGGATGTGTTGAATATAGGATCTGATATTAAATCATTGTAACCCATATGTACCTATATGAAAAACGGTTCTAAACAAATCCCTATAATAGTACTAAGTATATTTAATGATTTTGTTGCTATTAAATTAATTGATAATACTATTAGTTGTAATATAGTAAGTTGAATAATCAATTAATTTTTTGCCAAAATATTGTATTTGAATAATGCTTTATTTTATATAATATATATATTATATACTTTAAAATTTACTGAAACCTATGAAAATAGTTTTTTAAATGTTTTTTTAACTTGCAATAAAATAATTTAAATAATTTTCTTCGTTTAAATATCAAATCCGAATTCAAACTTAAAATATCTATACAATTTTTTTTTACATTTTGTAGACTTTTTCGGTTTCATTATGATAACAACTATAAAGAGAAACCCAGTTTTAAATTGTTTACCTTTTTGATTAAGCACACATATTTTTATCGCCATTTATAGCTATTGAAGCAGTAAAAATGCTTTTATTTTCTATTTCAGCATACTTTCTGAGGTCACTAACCCTAGCACCACAAAGTAAAAATTTGCTTACAAAAACGGTTTCACAAATTAGTAACCAAATCGTAATAATTCTTGACCACAAATTTTTTTTAGCTTTACATGAGGTTTTTTTTTATTTCTTCGTTTTCAGCAGAAACACAAATTATTGTTTGTAATGATTATAGGTAGGTACATCAAATATTAGAATTAAGAATTCATCAAAATTTTTTAGTTAGAAATTTATAAAAGTTTTTCCTTTCATAGTTAACATTAAATTTTTTTATAGAAGACTCCTCACAATTGGTCCTAACTTAAACGAAAAAAGTTTGCTGGAAAGTAACATACATTTTTTTATGAGCGTTTGAATTTAAAAATGTGTACAACATTGAATTTTCAATTTTCATCAGTAAATTTACGAATTTTCATCTATCAATTTTTGATATATTGTTGTAATTTAAAAACGAATAATCCTAGATACTGGAAATTTTTACTAAATGTTAAAATTAAAATTGTCCTTACATGGTAAAATGTTAAAATGATTTCGAGTCTTTTTGAGCTATTTATAACTATGAGAAATGTTTAATATATTTAACGTAAGACACTCATTATTTCAAAAGTATTAACATTTTTCAACTTTTTCTTTTTTAAATATCAAAATGTTATAACAGTCTAACATTTTCATGAACCCTTTTATTTTAACCCTTTTTTTGTAGGTGATATCATTATCAACTTTTGATTTTTAAATGGCAACCTATGTAAAAAATCCATAGAATGTATAAAATAATTTTTTTTTATGAATTTAAATTTTAAATTTTTTGAGTCTTGGGTGCTGGAGTATTACTGACCCTGGCACCCGTAAATGGTAAACCCGTAATTTTTTTCAGCAATTTTTATTGGGTATGGATAAATATTCCCGTTTATCCGCAATTGTTTTTAGTTTTTTCTGATTATCTTAAAAAATATAGATACAAATATCTTGGACATTTTATTTTAACCAAAAATAACGATTTATAATTAATAAAGTTCATACAAAATAATCTAATTAATCTTAGACTTTTGTACACGGTGTAACTTAAGATTTTAATTTTACTAAATTTTACAGATTTTAATAATTCCCAATGAATCGGGGAAGGCCTTCAATATTCCCTATTGATGATTTGAAAAAATGTCTTAAGGATGAAAAAGCAAATATTTATGTTAATGGTCATGTAGTGGGCAAAAAAAATGAAGTATGGAAACGCCTTAGTGCTAAGATGAGGAACATTAAAGAAATTTCTTCTGATTACCTATACACTATTGTAATACAAAACCGATATGACACTAATACAATTATTGGAATTGATGAATCAAATTCAGAACCGTGCGATGAAAATGAAATCATAAATACTGATCTAGATGAATCTTCTGATAATTCAAATACAAACAAAATGAGTTTCAATTTTATTTTAACATCTGATGAATGGAAAGATATTTCTCCAGAATCTGTGTTGTACAGCGACAAAAGGACATATTCTGTATTAAAACGCAACGTATGGACTCATATAATAAATAAACACTTTTGGAATCATACAAGGTTACAGTGTCGATTAAAATATAGTGGAGGTAGAGTATATACATCTGATCGTGCAACAAAATATTTATTTATAAAAGGTATTTGTACATTTTGTTATTCTACTTTGCACGTATCCATGGATAATGCACCTCTGTCAGAAGACGATGTTACAATGGTTTGCACATATAAAGGTAATTATAAAATAATGCATCCAATTGGATTGAAAAGAAATTTGGCTGGGACATCGCGCATTAATGCTATAAAAAAGATGACAAAGGAACATTTAGCTCCGAGTGTCTTTCGTCGACATCAAGCTAATGCTCTTATGGAATTTGGGGATCCTGAGCCAAGTCATCTACCATCCGGAAACGTTTTACGTGCTGCAAAATGTAAATCACTAAGGGAGAAACGGATTCATGATGATCCAATTTTAGCGGTCGCTAAGGCAATGCATAAGATTTCATATCAAGGTATAATTCATGATGTTTCTTATGACAAACTAATGATACGTTATCACAGTCCAGCTCAACTTCACGTTTATAATGAATACTGCAAAAACAATAAATTTCCCAGTGTATTTATTGATGCTACAGGTAGTATTATTAAAAAGGTTATGAGGGACAATGGCCGTAATTGTGGAAACATATTTTTGTACAGTTGTGTTATTCGAGATCAAAAAGCAAAACAGATCTATCCTGTATGTAACATGATTTCAGAGCGGCACGATACAGAAACCATTAGACACTGGTTATCAATGTGGCTTCGAGACAAAGTACCGGTTCCAAGAGAAGTAGTAATTGATATGCAACGAGCATGAATGTCTGCAGTAGTTCAAGCGTTTACACAATTTCCATCTTTGAATGACTACATAGAAGAATGCGGAAAAATTTTGATATCTAATAAAAATAACGTGTTTAAGCTTCCAAGTTGCTTTGTAAGAAATGACATTGCACATCTTATGAAAATCATATCAAATTGGAAAAGTTTAAAAGATCAAATACGCAGAACCCGACATTTCTATATAAGAAGCATAGCTCAAATTGTGCAGTCAACTAATATCGAAGAGATCAAAGAATTATTTCGTCATATTATAACTGTGTGTACCAGTGAAACTGAAGGCTGTAACAATGGAGAACAAATACCCTGTGAGATAAGTAAAAATGCACTTCTACAGAAGATTGGTGGATTAGAATTACCCGAAGTTAACACAACAGATTTGCATGCTTATTCTCCAAATAAAATAATCGATGAAGTAAATAATAACGTATTTAGTAAATGGCTACAAGAAATAATAAATCAGGTCCAGCTGACAAAATATGTAGGTTCTAGAGGAAATCAACAGTACGTTCCAGAACTAGTGAATGATATAAAATCGTTGGTTGGACTATTACCACTTTGGTCAGGTGTAATGGTACCATATTTTGGATATGGAAACATCACTGCTAGCTCTGCACCAGTCGAGAGTGAGTTTTCTGACTTAAAAACAAAAGTGTTTCGAAATATGAATCTTCCAATAAGGCTAGATGATTTTATATTTTACCATATTAAGACCATGGAAGGTTCTATGAAACTCGCAGCAGCTGACTACCAGCATAACCATAGTACAATTGATAGTTATGAACAAAACGTGTCTACGGATCAAATTATTGATACTGATACTACGTGTAAACCACAAATTAACAATACAAGTCATCAACTTTCCAATGAATATTTTGAAAAAATCAATTTACATGAAAATTACACAAAGGAATATGAATATTATAACACTGATGCATATGAATTGGACAATTACGAAGATACTCACAATAAACAACATGGCGATGAAAACAATTATGGATATACAAGTTTAACTAATGAAGAAAGCGTGTTCACAGATAAAGATAATGATGATAGTATATTTAAAACAAAAACTAACAATGAATATTGTGAACGTTCCAATGAATGTTTTGAAAAAATAAAATCACATGAAAATTACACGGAAGACAAAGAATGTCACTCTATAATATACGAATTGGATACAGTTGAAGATGAAAATTTTATTTACATTAAAGACAAAATAGTCGATAATATAATCAATGAAACTATAAATACGCAGAACAATGAAGACTCTTTGCAAAATAGATTGTTTGAAAATCAAGAAATTGAAAATTGGCGTGGCTTAGGAGAACCAAAACGACCTCGTTCTTCATATTTACAGCCAAACAAAGAATGGCTACAAGTTGATCTGTCAAAAGTGAAAGATGTTATTTCAATTGGTGTTTTGAAAAATGGAAACAATTTTAAATTCAAACCAATGAACATAAATAACGAAAAGTATATATTAATGAATACATGTGCATTTGACTCTGTTTTACAAATTTTATGTACATCATATTGTGATAGTGAAAGTTATCAAGATTTCATTGATAAATCATGTGACTTCGTATTAGGAAATCTAGCATCCGAAATAGTGAAAAAAGGTATAACCGCCAAAACGTACAGGACTCGAGCTGAAATATTATCTCCTCATTACCCAACTTCAATTCTACCAGGAAATCTGAAACTTATAAAATGTCAAACCTCAGTAACCTCACTAGTCACAAAAATATTTAATAATTATCCATCGGTGGTAGAAAACAGTGTCTGTTTAGGAAAACAGTGTTCAAACCCCAACAGACTTACAGAAAGGTCTACTATAACGATGGATATAAAAAGTATTGAAGAACTAAAAAAATTGGAAGAATATATTGAATTACTAAGTACAGAGGAAATACATACTCCTTGTGGTGAAAAGATCAAAACGAAAAGAAATTTTCATTGTGATGAAATCAGAACAAGAACCACGAAACTCACGGGGCATCATATATTAATCGAAATTGTTGAACAAAATGAAAAAAGATTACTGCAATGCCATACAGAACTTCAATATTTGCCAAAAAATATTAAAGTACAAAATCGTGATTATATTTTAAGGGGATTAGTTGGATTCATTGAAACCACAGCAGGAGTCAATAGTATAGGTCATTATGTTGCATATTGTCATCGTCATGATGGTACATTCGAGGTTTACAATGATTTACTGACTAAACCAGAAAAGCGATGCAAAAAAACAAATATTGTTTGTCATTTAGTTATATATACCGAATACGGACGGAAATAATTGTCATTTATTTTTACTTAGGTACTAAATTTTATTTTATTTTTAATTTTTATTTTCATTAAAACTATGTTTAATGGTATAACTTTTTTAATTTTTAAATATAATTACGCAAATGTAATTTAATTGTTTAGTTATTATAACGAATGCCATACGATTAAATATAATATAAGGTTAAATATTTCAGGTATAATTATATATTAAATATTTTATAAAATAAAAGGTATCAAGCTAAAATTTGATTTTGATTTTTTTAACGAGTAGGTACACAAAAATCAAGTGCTAAAAAAATAATTTTGGGTGTTACAAAAAGGTACAAAAAGAGTACAAAATGTTGGTATAAGTCGCATGGGGTAATTATGATTTTGATTTTTTTTTTCATTAACTTGAAAAACGATATTTGAAAAATGCATATATATATTTCAGTCGGGGTACAAACTGTTTTATTTTGTGGTACATCAAAGTACAAAAAGAGTACAAAATTCTGATATATTCTCATATATACAAAATGTTGGTAAATTTCAATTGGAGATATTATCATTTTGATTTTTTTTTTTCCATTAACATGGAACCCGAGATTTTAAAAAATGTTAGGTACACGAAAAATAATTGTAGTACAAAAATATTTTTGGGTGGTACAAAAAGGTACAAAAAGAGTACAAAATATCGGTATAAGTCGAATGGCGTAATTATCATTTTGATTTTTTTTTTCCATTAACATGGAACCCGAGATTTTAAAAAATGTTAGGTACACGAAAAATAATTGTAGTACAAAAATATTTTTGGGTGGTACAAAAAGGTACAAAAAGAGTACAAAATATCGGTATAAGTCGAATGGGGTAATTATGATTTTGATTTTTTGTTTCTATTAACATGGAACCCGAGATTTTAAAAAATGTTAGGTACACGAAAAATAATTGTAGTACAAAAATATTTTTGGGTGGTACAAAAAGGTACAAAAATAGTACAAAATATCGATATAAGTCGAATGAAGTTATTATTATTTTGATTTTTTTTTTTTCATTAACTTGGAAACCGACATTTGAAAAATTTATATATATTAATCTGTCAGGGTACAAAATTTTTTTTTTGTGGTACATTAAGGTACAAAAAGAGTACAAAATTCTGATTATTTTTTTTTTTAATTTTTTAATTTTTGGGTTCCAAGTTAATATGGGTAAAATTGTCTTCATCTGAAGTTTCTGAGTCATTTTCACCGCTTTCATAAAAAATTGAAATCCAATAATGTTTAAGTACTCTTTTTTAATACGACGTTTTCTGGAATTTGGGGATAATATCAAAAATGTGGGAAAGTCGATTTCAAGTAGACTTGACAACTAATTCAAATCTGTTTTCAGAATTCTTTTCACTTCATTAGATTAATTGATATGTTTGGCAAAAAACATGTCTAAAATACTATGTGGCACGTGTGTTAGACAAAAACGGAAAATCACATGTTGTCTCCGTCTTACACATGTACGAATTAGCAAATTTTCGTTTGCTAGTTTTAATAGGGTGCTGTCATTTTTTATATTGGAGTGAATTGACTATACAACTTTTAGGTAACAACAATATCTGTGTTCTCTCGTTTGTTTTGTACGATATTTTTAATTTT
>NW_021770316.1:10461-16396 GCF_005508785.2 Acyrthosiphon pisum | reverse complement strand
ATATCATTATCCTGACGTAAATGGTCACGAATCTCAACTTTACTGCTCTATATTACGACTAATGAGTAAATAAAGACTAATGACTATACCCATTATTATTATTAATACTTATAATTACAGTATTACCAATTACCAGATTACCTACATCTTTTTTTCTTTAACCGCCTTTTGCTATCATACCCTAAACTATATTAAACAGTAAAACAGGTGTCAAGTACCTTAAAGGAGGGTTTCCACTATACACGTTCACGTGTGCGTGCACAAATGACAAATAAATTTTCGATTCGAACGGTCTTCAAAACGTTTTACACTGGTTACTTTGGTAACTATGGTTTTATTATATGTGGTTCTTGATAACGGTACACAAAGGATATCCCGCCTTTTTTAAATATTTAAATACATAATACATATTATAATTTAATTATCATTTGTGCTAATATTTTATTCTTAAATTTTTTTAAAGTTTTAAACGCATTTTGTTTTTATTTTACCGTCAACTCTGTTTAATTTGTTAAATTTTAAAAATATGATGGAAAATCAAGAACTTCAATGGTATAATTATTTTATTAAGATTCATCGAAGAAATGTGTTGCTTGTATATTTAGCCATTTCACACAAAAAAAAGAAAAATCAGAGGTTATACAATCTTTTATTTCTATACCTATATATTGTTCTTTAATGTTAAATTATGATTTACTAGATCAAAATCCAAATGGCATGTTCAACCTTTTTTAAAAGAAAGAATGGTACACGGGCATTATCATTGTTTAACTAGTGAACTTACCAAAACTTGAACAGTACCAAAACTTTATTAGAATGTCTGCCAGCACATTTGAAGAGTTGGTGTGTCTAATTGGACCCAAAATAAAGCGTTTCCCAAGTCGGCCTGATATAATATCAGTTGGAGAAATCCTAACTGCAACATTGCGGTAATATACCCGCCATAACAATAATTCATTACTATCTATTTATTTAGTAAATTATTATAATATTGAGTACAATAATGTGTGACTATTACAGATTTCTTGCGTCTGGGGAATCAATGATGTCAATTACGTACGGTTTTCGTATAGGAAAAGCTACCATATCAAAATTAATTTTACAATGTTGTGAAGTTTTATGGGATACATTAAACCAAAAAGTATGTTGTATTCTGGTTATACACTATGTATGTACAAAGCTGTAACTAGTTAGAAAGTTACTTTTTTAATTTAATTCATATTAACTTTGTAATTTAACTAGTTGAATTTAATGTACTTCATGATTAATTTATGTAATACATAACATTTAAAAAAATTGTATTTTAAATTTATATTTTGAACTAATATAAAAACTTACTTCTAACTTCTAGTCTAACTTAAGTTAGTATTTTCACCAAACTAACTTCTATCTAATTAAGTTATAAATTTGAAAAATTTTAGAAAGTATCTTATATCCTAACTTAGTTACTTTTTATATTAAAGTAACTTAACTTTAACTAGTTGAAAAAAGTGACTAATTTGCCCAGCTTTGCGTATGTGATCAATATATAATATAGTGAATTATAGACATTATTTTTATAACTTCCAATGATAGGTATTAGTTGTACCAGATACATTTAAATGGGCTCAATTAGCTGTTGACTTCGAGAGAATATGGCAAGTGCCAAATTGTATTGGCAGCATTGACGGTAAACATATTATACACCAGGTAATAATAATTATTAACTTTTTAATAGTATTTATTTAAATGATTAAAAATTACCTTTTTAATAATTGTATAGGCATTTGCTAACAGTGGATCTGAGCACTATAACTACAAAGGGTCCCATAGTATTATACTGTTGGCAATGTGTGACGCCAATTATAATTTTACGTTAGTCGATATTGGCGCAGCTGGGAGATGCAGCGATGGTGGAGTTTTTTCAAGCTCTGAAATGGGCAAGGGTTTCATACACAATGATTTAAATTTTCCAGCTGATAAAGAAATACATGAACACAGTGGTCCAATTCCATATTATGCGCTAGGGGATGAAGCGTTTCCATTACTTTCAAACCTTATGCGCCCTTATCCAGGAAGAGGTAAACGAAAACTACCATTAAAGGAGTCCATTTTTAACTATAGGTTCGTCTCAAGAATTAAATAATTTTTTTGAATATTCTAATGATTGTAAACAAAAAATTGTCTACACAGGCTTTCCAGAGGTAGACGGACTATAGAAAACACTTTTGGGTTAATGGCCTCAAAATGGCGGATTTTTAGAAAACCGATAATTGCTGGACATAAAACTGTTAATGCAATTACAAAAGCTGCTGTTGTACTGCATAACTTTGTAAAACTGTCTGAAAACAATGCTGGTACTTATAATAAAAAAATACTTAATACTATTTGATTATTTTTTAACCTGAATGTATCCTAGGTGTACGGTATTATAGTGGAACTTTGGACACCGAACAAAGCAATCAGTGGGAACCACAGGGAGCTTTAGAACCAGTCCACCGATTAGGAACTAATACATACACAGCAGACGCTAAAGCAATAAGAGACAAACTTAAAGACTATTTTTCAGCTGAAGGTGCGACTTTATTCCAATATGAAAGATTAATTAATTTATAACTATTTGAACCATAAATTTATTAAACTATTTATTGTAAAATAAAAACAAAAACATAAACATATTAACTTCAAAATTGAATTTGTAGAATTTTAAGTATGAGAAAAATTACAAAACAAATAATAATCATACAGTCTTTACTTTTTTCCTGATTAGTTAAATATAACAAAAACAAAACTACAAAATTGAATTAATTGTAGATATTCATAAAAAAAAATAATAATCATACAGTCTCTTCCTGATAGATTAAATACTTAAATATAGCACAATTGATAAACATTATAAAATAAAAACATAACTACAAAATTGAATTTGTAGAACTTTCCAGTACAATACAAATTATATAAAAATAATAATAACAAATACTTAGTAGGTATAGACATTAAACAAAATTGTCTTCCAAACAATTATTTACCTGGCAAATAAGATTTGATTGCAAAGCTATTTTTTTTTTTTTTGGAATATTCTTCATTAGTGAGGCTAAGTATTTACAATAATGTAAGTCCCCGTCTTCTTCGATGGTGCAATTGGTAGATGGAGCAACAGGTCTGGACTCACGTAATTCTTTCAAAATCGAATCTTCAAAAGTGTCAGACTTTGATCCTAAACACAAATATTAATCAGAACTACATAAAATAACAAAATAAGTTGACAATTTAAGATTGAAAATTCATAGTTAGTAATTGTTATAATATGCAAATAAATATATAAGTATTAATTACTTTTAGTAGGTTTAGCGCTCTGTCCATTGAAGTCTTCTTTGTCTACATGTGAAATATTCTCGGTCAATGATGGAATGTTGCTTGTAGTTCTAAAAAAAAAAAAAATTTAGTTATGCACATTTGACAATTAGTACCTAAAATTACATTTGTTATTCAAAAAAAAAAAATTGTTTTCCCTTTTAATATTCATTATTATATTATCTTACTTATAATTGCTGGTAATAACATCATTTAAAAAATGCAATGACTGCATGTGGCACCAAATTTTTTTTTTCCCTCCTGCAGCACCACTTGCTGGTTTTTTTTTTTCCCTGACATACTTCTCCCTCAAGTATTTCCATTTTTTCTTTAAAATTTCTATTGGATATATACCTGGATAGATTCAATATTCATATCAAAATTATAATGAAGTATTAAATTATAGATTGTAGATGAATTAAAACTAACCATTCAGTGCGACATAAATCTCATTCCAAAGCATTTGTTTTATTGGCTCATAACGATCTGCCATAGGAAGCCGATGATCCCATAATGGATTACGTTCATTTATCGCACTAATGAGATTTGTATAAAATTCATTATCGTCATCATCATTGTTCTCTGAGAGGCTTGAAGTATTGCTGTGTTCTTCGTGTTCAAATTCAGCCATAATGTTAGATATTAATGATGGTTTGGAAGACTTTGTGTATGATGATTCACTTGGAGCTGCAACACTTACAGCTTTGGGTTGATTTTTTTGGAAATGTATACTGTGTGCGCTGATCTAAAAATATATTAATATTAATTTGATATAGAATACTCTATTTGAATTGAAAGGATGCCACACCGCCATGTTTTTCTTCCTGTTCAATTTGAGCCATAATGTTAGATATTAATGATGGTTTTGAAGACTTAGGGTATGATGATTCACTTGGAGCTGCAACACTTACAGCTTTGGGTTGATTTTTTTGGAATGTATACTGTGTGCGCTGATCTAAAAATATATTAATATTAATTGGTATAGAATACTCTATTTAAATTGAAAGGATGCCACACCGCCATGTTTTTCTTCCTGTTCAATTTGAGCCATAATGTTAGATATTATTGATGGTTTTGAAGACTTAGGGTATGATGATTCACTTGGAGCTGCAACACTTACAGCTTTGGGTTGAATTTTTTGGAATGTATACTGTGTGCGCTGATCTAAAAATATATAATATTAATTGGTATAGAATACTCTATTTAAATTGAAAGGATGCCACACCGCCATGTTTTAAGTCGTCTTATAAACATGAAACATACCAAATTTTAAGTTTTAAATTGTATAAGGGATTAATTCACTCTAATTTTAAAAACAAAAGGGTAAAACAGGTTTTTGTAAACGTACAATTTGCTATTGTGATAAGACATGTATGTCTTCATAAGAACATTAAAAGAATAAAAATCCGGTTCCATTATATATATTTATAATTTTTAGTTACTTTCTGAACATTTGTGATTTTTCTCATTCAAATCCATTAAGTGATTACACTTATTGCATAGAATTCCCTAAAACATTCAACATTGCACTTAAGTCTTATACTATAAAATCAAATTATAAAATACATAAATTAAATAATATAAATAAAAATACAATGGCTAAACTGTCAATTAAATGATACATAACATCACAATTATTGTAACAGTAGTTGCACACAGACTGGTCATATTATTTGATGAGGAATGGTGGCTATTGATCAATCTCAAATAACAAAGTAATAGTATTTTGGGGTCTAATTATAAATAAAGTAAAAACTAAAAGTGAATACAATAGCGTTACAAATTGTTACTTTTTTTAAAAATAAATTACAAAATCAGTCCATAACGACTAATAAGTAGTAGGTATACCATTAATTATTATATAAATTGTATATTAGTGTAATAGGTATAAACATTGATGATGTAGGTACATTGTTGAAGACTTAATGTTATACATGATCAAAATGTATAAGTATTATAATATAATATTCCTAGCAAAACCTCCATCAGTAATGTATGATCAACGCGATCAAATGCTTTTGTAAAATCCATGTATATAACACCAACCTGAGAATGATTATTAAATGCATCAAATATATAATTGAAAAAGACAAGTTACAAGTGTTAGTTGATCGGCCAGGGCAGAAACCATGCTGTTCATCAAATTAGGATTGAATTGACGGCAGGTCAATTGATGTAATTGATTTCAAGACTAGTGAATCAAATAATTTAGGTATATGACTTAATAAGGATATTGGCAACATTAGATTTATTCCATGAATTATAAATAGGTTTAACAGTCCTAAGCTATAAAATATTAGGATAGACACCTTCATCTAAAGGATTAACCAAATAAAAGTGACAGTGGGTAGGATATTACTCAGTTATATAGCTCAATTTAGATAAACCAGATTCAATATGAGATATATAAAAAAAGCAATTACTAAGTAAATCATAAAATAAATGTAGAATACTTGAATTATTATTAACACTGTAGTCAGTGTAGACAGACCTAAACTGCTTAGCGAATAAATGAAACCTGCTAGATCATTAGAACAAATTAGTTAAAAAAGTAGTTAAGTAAAAATATAAGGTACTTACTAAAACTTTAGACGATTCCATA
>NW_021770316.1:4708-10411 GCF_005508785.2 Acyrthosiphon pisum | reverse complement strand
GGTAATAATAACAATATTACGCGTTTATTCTTATTTGTTGTAAACTGAATCTACATACAGTTACATTATACACTAATTTTGTATATTACGATTATAAGCTCACAACATTACAAATAATGTTCAAATTTTTCTGTGGACCACCACATTTTTACCGTGGACCATCAGTTGGCGACCGCTGCATTATATTATTATGTCATAAAAAAAGTAGGGTAAGTGGCTACGGCTTTGCTGTACAGTATAATGTAACAAATTACTTAATAATAAATTATATTGTGTTATATTATTTCATAGGTAAAGATATGGGCGGATAGATAGGTATCTACTTATTTACCGGGATATATAATTTAATTATAAGGCCACAACTGCCCATAAGTAGGTATCTGGGGCCTGTATATTATAAAAAAAAATTCTGAGATCTACCTATATTGTGGAAACGCGGACCGTGATTTATCATTTATATTTTTTACCAAATTCATACTAAAACTATGAAATGAATAGGTTTTTTACTTATCATGTAGTTATCTCTATCATCAAATATGTCGGAGTAATTTAATATATAATCGGTATAGTTTATATTCGAAGTAATTGATATCGAAGCAGTATTATGGTTGACAATGAAAATATTTTTTCGGAGTAATACAATGTCGTGGTAGTAGATAGTCGTGATAGCACTGGTGTTATCCCCTTGTCAGTTTACATTCTGTAGTATTTATTTTCGTTCATTTTATTTTCTGTTCAAATACGTTCTGGGCTTTTTATATTCTGGTTGTTTTCAATTTTGTAATATTATTTTCTGTTATTTAACATTCGACAAGTCTACATTCTGGGCTCTGGCCGTTTTTTTCTGGACATAACATGCGTCCGTAGTAAGCAACAATAATGCAATATTGTATATTTTTTCCATAAAAATAATATTTAATGAAAGAAATATTACTTAAATGTTTTAACTGTTAAGTGTCATAATATGTATGAAATGCCACAAAACGTTCATGCAATGTACAGTAATTATTGTTGTATTGGAAATTGGAATAATCTTGTTTATGCGTTACCCGCAGCTGCAGCGGCCTGAGGTCTGCAATTATGACAATAGGTATTCTATAGTTTATTTATAAGTTCAAAAATAATCCCAAGTCCAAATAATTATAATATCTCATTAGTCATTAAACATTATTATAAACATAAGCATTGGTTTTCAATTTCGGATTTCGGGGAGGCCGAACCCGCAGCAATGCTTTGCATTCTTGGTGGGAGGTATAATATTGTATATTTGTATAATAATATCATTATCCTGACGTAAATGGTCACGAATCTCAACTTTACTGCTCTATATTACGACTAATGAGTAAATAAAGACTAATGACTATACCCATTATTATCATTAATACTTATAATTACAGTATTACCAATTACCAGATTACCTACATCTTTTTTTCTTTAACCGCCTTTTGCTACCATACCCTAAACTATATTAAACAGTAAAACAGGTGTCAAGTACCTTAAAGGAGGGTTTCCACTATACACGTTCACGTGTGCGTGCACAAATGACAAATAAATTTTCGATTCGAACGGTCTTCAAAACGTTTTACACTGGTTACTTTGGTAACTATGGTTTTATTATATGTGGTTCTTGATAACGGTACACAAAGGATATCCCGCCTTTTTTAAATATTTAAATACATAATACATATTATAATTTAATTATCATTTGTGCTAATATTTTATTCTTAAATTTTTTTAAAGTTTTAAACGCATTTTGTTTTTATTTTACCGTCAACTCTGTTTAATTTGTTAAATTTTAAAAATATGATGGAAAATCAAGAACTTCAATGGTATAATTATTTTATTAAGATTCATCGAAGAAATGTGTTGCTTGTATATTTAGCCATTTCACACAAAAAAAAGAAAAATCAGAGGTTATACAATCTTTTATTTCTATACCTATATATTGTTCTTTAATGTTAAATTATGATTTACTAGATCAAAATCCAAATGGCATGTTCAAC
The DNA here is from genome assembly GCF_005508785.2 of Acyrthosiphon pisum. Taxonomy (NCBI): domain Eukaryota; kingdom Metazoa; phylum Arthropoda; class Insecta; order Hemiptera; family Aphididae; genus Acyrthosiphon; species Acyrthosiphon pisum. Next base: position 8,408 of record NW_021770316.1, on the reverse strand, counting down.
CTTTTTTAAAAGAAAGAATGGTACACGGGCATTATCATTGTTTAACTAGTGAACTTACCAAAACTTGAACAGTACCAAAACTTTATTAGAATGTCTGCCAGCACATTTGAAGAGTTGGTGTGTCTAATTGGACCCAAAATAAAGCGTTTCCCAAGTCGGCCTGATATAATATCAGTTGGAGAAAAGTTACAAAGCTGTAACTAGTTAAAAAGTTACTTTTTTAATTTAATTCATATTAACTTTGTAATTTAACTAGTTGAATTTAATGTACTTCATGATTAATTTATGTAATACATAACATTTAAAAAAATTGTATTTTAAATTTATATTTTGAACTAATATAAAAACTTACTTCTAACTTCTAGTCTAACTTAAGTTAGTATTTTCACCAAACTAACTTCTATCTAATTAAGTTATAAATTTGAAAAATTTTAGAAAGTATCTTATATCCTAACTTAGTTACTTTTTATATTAAAGTAACTTAACTTTAACTAGTTGAAAAAAGTGACTAATTTGCCCAGCTTTGCGTATGTGATCAATATATAATATAGTGAATTATAGACATTATTTTTATAACTTCCAATGATAGGTATTAGTTGTACCAGATACATTTAAATGGGCTCAATTAGCTGTTGACTTCGAGAGAATATGGCAAGTGCCAAATTGTATTGGCAGCATCGACGGTAAACATATTATACACCGGGTAATAATAATTATTAACTTTTTAATAGTATTTATTTAAATGATTAAAAATTACCTTTTTAATAATTGTATAGGCATTTGCTAACAGTGGATCTGAGCACTATAACTACAAAGGGTCCCATAGTATTATACTGTTGGCAATGTGTGACGCCAATTATAATTTTACGTTAGTCGATATTGGCGCAGCTGGGAGATGCAGCGATGGTGGAGTTTTTTCAAGCTCTGAAATGGGCAAGGGTTTCATACACAATGATTTAAATTTTCCAGCTGATAAAGAAATACATGAAAACAGTGGTCCAATTCCATATTATGCGCTAGGGGATGAAGCGTTTCCATTACTTTCAAACCTTATGCGCCCTTATCCAGGAAGAGGTAAACGAAAACTACCATTAAAGGAATCCATTTTTAACTATAGGTTTGTCTCAAGAATTAAATAATTTTTAAATATTCTAATGATTGTAAACAAAAAATTGTCTACACAGGCTTTCCAGAGGTAGACGGACTATAGAAAACACTTTTGGGTTAATGGCCTCAAAATGGCGGATTTTTAGAAAACCGATAATTGCTGGACATAAAACTGTTAATGCAATTACAAAAGCTGCTGTTGTACTGCATAACTTTGTAAAACTGTCTGAAAACAATGCTGGTACTTATAATAAAAAAATACTTAATACTATTTGATTATTTTTTAACCTGAATGTATCCTAGGTGTACGGTATTATAGTGGAACTTTGGACACCGAACAAAGCAATCAGTAGGAACCACAGGGAGCTTTAGAACCAGTCCACCGATTAGGAACTAATACATACACAGCAGACGCTAAAGCAATAAGAGACAAACTTAAAGACTATTTTTCAGCTGAAGGTGCGACTTTATTCCAATATGAAAGATTAATTAATTTATAACTATTTGAACCATAAATTTATTAAACTATTTATTGTAAAATAAAAACAAAAACATAAACATATTAACTTCAAAATTGAATTTGTAGAATTTTAAGTATGAGAAAAATTACAAAACAAATAATAATCATACAGTCTTTACTTTTTTCCTGATTAGTTAAATATAACAAAAACAAAACTACAAAATTGAATTAATTGTAGAATATTCAATAAAAAAATAATAATCATACAGTCTCTTCCTGATAGATTAAATACTTAAATATAGCACAATTGATTAACATTATAAAATAAAAACATAACTACAAAATTGAATTTGTAGAACTTCCCAGTATAGGAAAAATTACAAAACAAATAATAATCATACAGTCTTTACTTTTTTCTTGATTAGTTAAATATAACAAAAACAAAACTACAAAATTGAATTAATTGTAGAATATTCAATAAAAAAAATAATAATCGTACAGTCTCTTCCTGATAGATTAAATACTTAAATATAGCACAATTGATAAACATTATAAAATAAAAACATAACTACAAAATTGAATTTGTAGAACTTCCCAGTATAGGAAAAATTACAAAACAAATAATAATCATACAGTCTTTACTTTTTTCTTGATTAGTTCAATATAACAAAAACAAAACTACAAAATTGAATTAATTGTAGAATATTCAATAAAAAAAATAATAATCATACAGTCTCTTCCTGATAGATTAAATACTTAAATATAGCACAATTGATAAACATTATAAAATAAAAACATTACAAAATTGAATTTGTTAAACTTTCCAGTACAATACAAATTATATAAAAATAATAATAACAAATACTTAGTAGGTATAGACATTAAACAAAATTTTCAGTCTTCCAAACAATTATTTACCTGGCAAATAAGATTTGATTGCAAAGCTATTTTTTTTTTTTTGGAATATTCTTCATTAGTGAGGCTAAGTATTTACAATAATGTAAGTCCCCGTCTTCTTCGATGGTGCAATTGGTAGATGGAGCAACAGGTCTGGACTCACGTAATTCTTTCAAAATCGAATCTTCAAAAGTGTCAGACTTTGATCCTAAACACAAATATTAATCAGAACTACATAAAATAACAAAATAAGTTGACAATTTAAGATTGAAAATTCATAGTTAGTAATTGTTATAATATGCAAATAAATATATAAGTATTAATTACTTTTAGTAGGTTTAGCGCTCTGTCCATTGAAGTCTTCTTTGTCTACATGTGAAATATTCTCGGTCAATGATGGAATGTTGCTTGTAGTTCTAAAAAAAAAAAAAATTTAGTTATGCACATTTGACAATTAGTACCTAAAATTACATTTGTTATTCAAAAAAAAAAAATTGTTTTCCCTTTTAATATTCATTATTATATTATCTTACTTATAATTGCTGGTAATAACATCATTTAAAAAATGCAATGACTGCATGTGGCACCAAATTTTTTTTTTCCCTCCTGCAGCACCACTTGCTGGTTTTTTTTTTCCCTGACATACTTCTCCCTCAAGTATTTCCATTTTTTCTTTAAAATTTCTATTGGATATATACCTGGATAGATTCAATATTCATATCAAAATTATAATGAAGTATTAGATTATAGATTGTAGATGAATTAAAACTAACCATTCAGTGCGACATAAATCTCATTCCAAAGCATTTGTTTTATCGGCTCATAACGATCTGCCATAGGAAGCCGATGATCCCATAATGGATTACGTTCATTTATCGCACTAATGAGATTTGTATAAAATTCATTATCGTCATCATCATTGTTCTCTGAGAGGCTTGAAGTATTGCTGTGTTCTTCGTGTTCAAATTCAGCCATAATGTTAGATATTAATGATGGTTTGGAAGACTTTGTGTATGATGATTCACTTGGAGCTGCAACACTTACAGCTTTGGGTTGATTTTTTTGGAATGTATACTGTGTGCGCTGATCTAAAAATATATTAATATTAATTGGTATAGAATACTCTTTTTAAATTGAAAGGATGCCACACCGCCATGTTTTTCTTCCTGTTCAATTTGAGCCATAATGTTAGATATTAATGATGGTTTTGAAGACTTAGGGTATGATGATTCACTT
>NW_021770316.1:1604-4608 GCF_005508785.2 Acyrthosiphon pisum | reverse complement strand
AGATCCCTGGCCTATTATAGGTACTATATGGTTGTTAAAATGATTATACGGATACACGTTTGATGTATCAAACCGTTATGAATTATTCTTAAATCTGATTGAATTTTATCATTTGACTGTTTATTTTAACAATGTTCCAAATATATACAACAATAAATTTAAAATATAATATATAGTGTTAAACAATTGGACGGTCTCAGGTTTTCCTCGGATGAAACAGAACAAGTCTGGAACTTGGCCATTTTTCAATTATTATCTTTACTATTTTTGTTTTATTATTATCGATTATTATTTTATAGAAAATAATGTTCTACCCACCTACGTAGAGTTTTGATTATTAAAATATTTTATTTTTGTGTTTTTGTTCTTTTCTTATAAGTTAAAATGTATTGTACATTTATACCTATACAAAATGCAAAATCCATTACACTCACTACAGATACGAAACATTTTGTACTCATAAGAGTAGATATTTTTATTTATCTAATTATGTGTCTAATCATTCGTTTAATAGATTCAAAAACTGTAACTTTGTAGGTCGTGGATTCCGGCAACAGATGTTTTTTATAAATAATATTTATACAAATGCATAATATAAATATAGATCAAGATTAAATAAAAACATACTATTTGTCTATAGATTTAAAAAAAAAAACATTTTTTATACTTTATAACATGATAACTTTTTTCAGATTTAGCCTTGTGATAAGAAAAATGCCTAACTATTATAACATACAATTAACATAATGCCCTAATAACAAGATTATTTAATAACAATGCAATTTTAATGATTAAAAATTAAATTAAAATTAATAAAATGTTTGAACTAAAAATGTAAATTACTATAAAAAGTGTATAGGCATGAGTGTATGACATGATTTGATTTTTGATTTGTGATTTGACACTTTTAAAAAATTAAAACGGAATAAACAAAATACTATTATTTTACAATACTTATTTGCTCAAGTAATATTTTAAGTATATACTTATTTATTTTGATGAACTAGATTTTTATGTATACGATACAATTAATTGTATAAACCGATACGATAAAAAACTATTTCCTTTATGAAGAATAAAAAATTATATATTATTTTTCCACATAACGTATTCATACACTGGCCCACGGGTAGTTGATCTGAATGCTATCCACAAAAATAGCATACCAAAAATGAACCAGTAACACAGATGGACTTGGCTATAGGATATGTTGCTACATAAGAAACCACAGAAAAGTAAATAATTTTTTTCTTACGACCGGTTTTTCACAATACTTGTAAGTAATATTTTTAAAAAAACGCCGAAATCAATGTACTTATTATGTACTTACCAAATGTTTCGATATCACGTGAGTACGCCTGAAGACAGCACACATTGCAACAACTTTAGTAGGTTAGAATATGGCCTAATATTCTTAGAACTGTGAAATCGACATAATAATATTATAATTTATTGTTAATTTATTCGTACGTCTAGGCAATTCGATATTTGTATATAATTTTGTAACATTAGTCTAATAGAAGATAAACTACCTGTCTACCTCCTATATATTATAACAACAATATTATGTAATTATATTGCTAGATTTTGATTTTTAGTGAAATATATATTTTTTAATTTTTGGTTTATTGAAAACGACCGATTATTATGATGGTTACCATAATATTTATTATTTATTAGATTTTATTTTGTGATTAGAAATTTGAAACAAGTGGAACAAGCAGTTCATTGATATTTATGTGGGAACATTCAAACTAGCTGATGTTTATAATATTACCTACTGCGGAAGTTTTTTTTGTACATTTTTCCGGTTGGAATCAAAATTAATAAAATGTTCGAATTTATTACGCAAATTGTACTCCAAGAGAGTGTCGATTTCACGAAAAAATTGTTCAGTCATAAAACGTATGTCTGTCTCGTGAAATGGATAAAAATAATAATCCGGTTAAAGAATACTACCACGGATTTCACTATGTGTATGAGCGTAAAGTTCGTGAACTGGACATTCATTTCGTGAAAAGATCGATTTCGCGAAATGGTCGTGACATATATATTTTTTATTTAATAATATCTATGACGCAAAATCGACATTATTGCATTGCTTACACGGTCACTGCCAGCAAAAACGGGTTTGGTATATGCTAAATTGGTAATTTTCAAATTCAAGTTTCAAATATCTGATCATATTTTAAGTAGATATCTCAGTGTCGAATAATTATACAGGAAGGTAGGTGGTAAGTAATATGGTCAGGTACATGGAATCGCATAATTTCGTTTGAAATTTTTTGTTACAGCATCATTTTCCTTATTATCATTTTTACTACGTATCAATTAAAAATTAATCAATGACAAATCTAAATTTAAAACTATTCTTTAATTGATGGATATTAATTATGTTACATAGGTATATGCGAGTGTATATTTTTTCTGAGTAAACGTGTCATCGCTTGCACACATTTTCACTTATGAACTAATATTACTTACAAGGACTTGATAGAAAAATCCACGTCTGTCAATGACAAAATGAAAACGCTTAGTTTCTAATTCCTTGAACTGGTGACAATACAATTCACAAAACATTACCTAATTCTTATACAAAAAAAATAAATATACACAATATTTGCATAACCCTTAAAAATTGATCGATGAAAATATGTATTTAATGATAAGCTATTTGCCAAGTCAAACTTTTTTTTTTTATTCCTGTGAATAGCATACATTATATTACTATAGTAATTAACAACGGTATGCCCGATCGACGGTCGTCATTCAAAATTCAAATAATTTCGTAGGTCTTCAAAAACGTTAAAACATTTATAAACATACTAATATACCTAGGTTATCTTGTCAGAGTTGAGTTATATATAATTTAAAAATTCAATTTCATTGATGTAACGTAACATAGGTATAATATGAATAATACAAAAATACTGAATAGGGGTCGAGTATAAAAAACTGTAAAAAAATTCAACTTCATATAATAATAATGTTCATGATATGTATC
>NW_021770316.1:0-1554 GCF_005508785.2 Acyrthosiphon pisum | reverse complement strand
GAATTACGGATTAATACGGATAGCGGCCGCCGGCCAAGAGTTGAGCGCTAGTGTTGATTAGAACTGAAATTCCCTCCGTCCCCCGCAGATCATAATATAAGGTGTACTCGTATCAACATTCGTTTCCCAGTCCTGTATATCTTAGTTCGTGGTTCGACGTTGCTACCACGAACTACTACATGTAGTAGTTCGTGGTTGCTACGGAGTACGGACTCCGACGAGATCCTCCAAGTTTCGTCGCATCAATCCCCTCTACACAGCCCGGGCAGCGTACAGTACGAACGTCGCGCCGAATTTGTTTCAGCGCCCGTCGACAAGACTGAACACGTGTGTGCGTGTGCGTGAGTGTTTCTTCGACTACGGTCTCGGGCGCGTTGACGCTTGCGTTTTCCGTTTTTTTCGTTCGTCGTTTCCCTCTAGACCACGTGGATCCCCGCCATCGGTATAGGGATTACACCAGTGCTACGACTATCTACTACCACGACATTGTATTACTCCGAAAAAATATTTTCATTGTCAACCATAATACTGCTTCGATAACAATTACTTCGAACATAAACTATACCGATATTATATTAAATTACTCCGACATATTTGATGATAGAGATAACTACATGATAAGTAAAAAACCTGTTCATTTCATAGTTTTAGTATGAATTTGGTAAAAAATATAAATGATAAATCACGGTCTGCGTTTCCACAATATAGATCTTCTCAGAATTTTTTTTTATAATATACAGGTCCCAGATACCATAGATTAAATATACTTAGTATATTTAATCTATGCAGATACCTACTTATGGGCAGTTGTGGCCTTATAATTAAATTATATATCCCGGTAAATAAGTGGATACCTATCTATCCGCCCATACCTTTACCTATAAAATAATACAACACAATATAATTTATTATTAAGTAATTTGTTACATTATACTGTACAGCAAAGCCGTAGCCACTTACTCGACTTTTTTTATGCCATAATAATATAATGCAGCGGTCGCCAACTGATGGTCCACGGTAAAAATTTGGTGGTCCACAGAAAAATTTGAACATTATTTGTAATGTTGTGAGTTTATAATCGTAATTCGTAATATACAAAATTAGTGTATAATGTAACTGTATGTAGATTCAGTTTACAACAAATAAGAATAAACGCGTAATATTGTTATTATTACCACATGTTATAAAATGAATAGACCCAATTTCCAACGACGGTGGGTCATTATAATTGTCATTGTAGGTACGCGTAAAATGCATCTAAATAATATTTTAACGTTTAAATATAAAGTAACTAGCTGAACCCCTGCACTTCGTTGCCCATTAAGTGTACCAACTATATGTGACTTACACTTTGTTCAATTCGTTATTTAATATTCGGTATATGGTTTCAAAATTAATCTTAACTTTTCGTTGCCCGGAATAAAAATTCTGATTCGCAGCAGTACATTATCAGGTAGGCAATCTACCTGCGGTAGATCGCGGACCCCGTGCCGTATGTACGTTAGTGTATGATTTAACTCTAAAGTATCAAAGTTACACCAAGTTTGTCGTATT
>NW_021770315.1:1584-2355 GCF_005508785.2 Acyrthosiphon pisum | reverse complement strand
GTAGGTTAATGTTTTGGTTCACTGCATTGTTGAAATCGGCGTTTGGAAAAATAAATAAATAAACATAAATATTTAACGAAAAAAAATTAAAATAATTTACTAAAATCTGAATAAATTATTAAACAAATAATATATAAAATTAGAGTTGATTGTTTGACAGCCAAACAAAAAATAATAATAACTTGGAATCAAAATGGACAGTTACATTTAAAAACAAATAAAACATAGTATAAGTAATAATGTACTATAATTCGGTGAAGTCATACTGCAGTCGCAGAGATTTGCAATGAGGAAAAATTATATTTATATTATATTATTATTATTATTATAATATTTTATAAAAAGATAAAAATTGTTTTATATTAGTGTATTATCGTAAAAAAACATATTTTCATAAAAATTCTGCTGCCGATTTCTTAACTCTAAGGATTTGTATTAGTTAATAACTATTAAGAAATCATTTTAAGTACCTAATTGTGTATATGCAATATACATGTTGAATACTCTTACCAAATAAATCAAGTATATGATTGCAATTCTTTAACAACTGTAGCCTGTAATATTAGAGGATGGCTGCATGATGTCGAACGTATATAAATTAATTATATTATTTACATATTCAGAAATTACAACTATACCTAGGTGCCTATAGTATCCCTAATAAAAGTAAGGAAAAAATTCCTATTTGATTTGTTGCTATAAAATCTACAATAATAGAAGGAATGGTAGATATAGGATATAGCAAGATTAATCTGTATTATAAGATAAAAT
>NW_021770315.1:0-1484 GCF_005508785.2 Acyrthosiphon pisum | reverse complement strand
ATGAAATACCCTACGACAGTGCCGTAACTGGAGAGTAGGGCCTACGTATAATATTATATTTAAAAACAATGGCACGATAACGCATAAGAAAACCAGTCGTTTTCCAATCTCGCAATAATTCGCAATATAACGGAAGTATAGGTAACGATTTTTAAATCGGGAAAAAATTAATAATTTCTATATGGTTTTTCACACGTCATAAATAATCATGATTTGTCAACAAGCATTCGCTCGATAAATTTCTAAAAAATGTCCGAGTATTTTATCATTTCAAAAGGTAAATAACATTAAATAAATAATTTATAAATTATAAATTATAAATGTGAATGTATCCAGCTCCATAAAGACGTAAGTTTGACAACACCGGTGAACGTTTACGTAACTTATATACTCTAGACTGGTAGATAATAAAATATCAGTGGAAGAATTTTTAATTAATATTGGCCATTGTATTCGAAAACGAATAAATATTTACAAATTATTTAGCATTATATCTTTCATTATTTATTACACTAAATATTAATAAATCAAGACTTTATTTTATGAGAAATAAATTTAATTGGACTTTTTCCCATTTATTATTTCAAAGGTAGGACTTTTTTGTTCGTCTTCCGTACTTATAACTCTGCTTAACTCATTACACCTATTTCGTGTCTATAACAGCTATAGGACGAGAAGAGGTTAAATAACATTATGTTTACAAATTACATATTTTTTCATCGAATTAATATTGTTTGAACTCTACTCAGTACCTATACTATATAAGTACTATATAACCATAATACAAGAAACATATTTAATTTTTATCAGCTAATGGCCATAGTTGCCGGCATTAAGCTCAATAAAAAAAAAATATATTTAATTTATATTTACCAAGTAAAAAACATAAACTTATCTAATAATAATAATAATAATAATAATTTAGGTACATCAAATATCAATATATCGTACAATATGATACATCCATACTTGCATAGTAGTATACTCGTGTACTTGGTACTCATACATTGATAAAAACATGAGTTTTATTTCCACGAAGGTCGTTCACACAATTATATTATAAAAAAAAAAAATTATACTGCCGAGAGAAACCTAACCGTCCTAACCTATTATTTAAATACAATTGTAATATTTTAGTACATAAAAAGGTAAATAGTAAATTATTTTTAGAAATTTAAAATTAAATATATTATTCCGTAAAAGCATAATTACGCAATACACACATTCTAGGCTTCAGTGATATTTCCATTTTCCACTCAAAATAACTAACAAGTTATTACATTGTCCCACTTTGAAATATTAATAATATCATCACTCGAAATACGCCACCTAAACAATTATTCGCCTTCGAAAATTTACTTAACCAGGCCACTACATTATCATTTATGATTTATCGCATGATGGTTATTCGTTTAGAAATCTTTTGAAAAATGTAATTTTCAAGTTTTTAAAACTATTCAAAATATAAACATTTTAACAATTCT
>NW_021770314.1:17773-20938 GCF_005508785.2 Acyrthosiphon pisum | reverse complement strand
TCCAACCTATGAAAAGATTCGTTACAATCATAAAAGTGTAATATATGTGTTATTTTGTCGTAGATGAGTATTTTCAACACAATTCAGATTGATAACAATTTAATTTACAAATAATTCTAATAGTAAGTAACTACACTGTATGTATGCAGGGCTATATTAACTTTCGTTTAATGTTATTATTTATCAGTTGGTGCAGTGACGCAGTGATGTTTTTCAATTTTTTTGGGGGGGTTAAAGATAAGTCAGTGTATAATATTGTAAAAATACATTTGAGTAGATTTCGGGCCTAATTGCTGCACAAAAATGATCAAAATAATATGCAGTTTTAAAGATATGCAGCTATATTTTTATTTTACCTTAAAGAATACACAAACATACTGGAAAATACTTTAAACCAAATACAAAAATCTAAATGACATTTAATAAAAACTGAATAATGTTATATTAGGTACCTTTAGTTATGTATCATTTAGAAACATTGGTAATCATCTTTAAAGTGCAATATGCGTATAGAAATTAAACACAATTAATTAACTTCGTAAACAGCATGAGATAAAATTCCTCGGAAACCCTCTCTCAACTCAGTCGTTGTAGCTACATGCAAGTTTTGAATAGGATAATAGCAATATCCATGTTGGTAGATAATATTCAACATTTCTGAAAGTAAAACAAATTTAAATTTAAAAACAATGAAGTTAATTTACTAAATATATGTATTTAAGCTAGTCTTTTATATTACTTTTCGTATAAAACTTACCCTTTTAAAATATTTTGCTGGTAGTCTACTAAAAAAAAATGTTAATGTCAACTCTTTTAAAAGAAAATTATTTGAACAAATCAAAATATTGACACTTTGCATAGTAAACACTTTACATAATATTCATGACTCATGACAAAATAAATATTAATAATATTAAAATTATATTACGTATACCAAATACTATTATATTTTATACATTGTCATGGTAGTATTTTTATAAACTAAATTCAATGACAAATCTATAACATCTAACCAGTCGTATCGGCTTCTGATAAGGAGAATTAAAAAGGGTCTACATAATATGTATATATATATATTATATCACACTACTGATATTATGATGATATTATGACCAAAGGCAAAAATATGGTATAGCGCTCCAAGTGGAAATATTCCATGGAAATGTGATTCTATAGATGTTAACATGTGGGCACAAATATTTTATCTCACTGTTTAGGGTTATCAATATTTGGTATCTGTGTCTGTGTTTTATAAAATATGCAGTTTATTAATTATTATAGGACGAAGAAGAGGGCAAAGTGCAACCTGTGTAATATCTTTAATCTTGATCAGTTCCTATTTATTTTATATTTATACAATTATCAAATATATCTTATCTTAAAGTTATAGCTTACACGAGGTCGACATTTTTTAATTTATTATTTTCACATATTATTACACCAATATTATTATTTTGATATCAGACGCGAGCCGTGAGCTGAGCCCAGCTTTATCGACAATTTTATCGATTATTAAATTAGTTCCGGAGCAATAAAGTTCCGACGTTTTAAATATTTAAAATTGGGAGAAAATATAAGATAAAAAATTAAGATACAATTCCAAAATTATTATAAAAATAATATCTGTGTTCGATCACCCTTACTCTGTAGTATTCTTGACTTATAAACCATGCAATTTTTAATTCATACCATATTTTGATTTTATTATTTTCATAACTATTATTATTATTATTATTATTAAACAGATTTATGAAATATGACTATTTCATAGACTATGAAAGAATATTTGCTATGTTATATTTTGAATTATTATGATTATATAAATAAATATTTTTGTATAATATTAAAATGGCAACGTTCAACGTTGTAGAGTTTTTTATGCTTAATCGTGTAGGTTTTCTTTTGTAATCCGATTTTCTTTGATACACCGACAATTTGGCTCAATCGTATCGCAAAAAAGATGTTTTATGCTCAATCGTGTCTCAGCCGTTGTGTGATTGTGTTTTCACTTATAGCCGTTCGCCGTCGCCCGTCGGGTCTGCAATCCACCGCAGGTGGATTGTCTACCTGATTTGCTGTTGCACATTGACTGCGACCTAACGAAGTCGGATTGCCTACCTAGGTGGCTAACTTGAAAGTTAATTGATTTTGACTTGAGATGACTGATTAGCTAGACACTTCAACACGGTTTTCAACATTACACATTTTACACAAGCAAAAGTACTGAACACGCGACAGCACATACCACTCTATCCGCTGTATAGGTGGATTGCTCCTTTTGGTTTCGTGCAGGTTTTTGCATTTTTTTCACGTTTTTTTTCATATAAATATATATTATACACTACAGTTATATGTTTTTATGTATTTTATTGGTTAATATATTATGTATCTATATGTTATTTATTTTATTAGGTATTATTATAATTGCACATTTTCCAAAATGTTCATTGTTATATATAATAATATAAATAAGTACATATTATAATTGTTTGTATTTTTCGTAAATTATTTCGTATGTTGTGTGTTAGGATTTTCACTTATAGCCGCTCGATGTCGGGTCTGCAATCCACCGCAGGTGGATTGCCTACCTGATTTGCTGTAGCATATTGTCTGCGATCCGACAAAGTCGAATTACCTACCTAGGTGGCTAACTTGAAAGTTAGGTAATCGATTTTGACTTGCTAGACACTCCAACACGGTTTTCGACTTTACACTTTTTACATGAGAAAAATCACCGGGTATGCGACGGCACATACTACTCTATCCACGGCAGGCGGATTGCTTATTTTTTTTTGTCTTAGACAGGTGATGATTGACTTGCTAGACACTCTAACATGAGGGTTTTCGAATTTAAATTTTTTTTCACATACAAAGAAGCACCGGACATATGCTGGGGGATAGTATCATTGAATTGTCGATTTTCATGGGCCATGGGAGATTTCTAGACACTGAAACTCGAATTTTAAACTTTCCCGTCTACGAAATGAGACAACCATAGAGCCAGGCCTTATCATAAATTCTTATCACAAAATCTCTTTCTATATAAGTGTGGAATTTATAATTCGACTGTGTCTCCAAAATCAGTATTCACTTACAACTAACACGGGGGGGGGGGCCTGGGGGTCTAACTATATTTTCCATTCTTCAGTTACCTACGCTACCAAC